>NW_027655990.1:0-249000 GCF_964235325.1 Thermobia domestica
AAACGTTTTCTAGGACCCATTGGTGTTCCTCTTATGGCCAAATATTCAAAATTTTAAGGTTATTAACCGGCTTTATTATTAAATGAGTACAGGATTTATTACTTTTTTCATAACACACAGGTGTATTTGTGTACCAATCTTAAATTGTGGGAGGGGTACATTTCTTATTGTCATATCAATAATTGGTAATTGTTCTTTGGGTAAATCATTGTGAAATATTAGTATGATCACGTGATCAATTATTGACCTATGATGGGATTAGGAGTCCAGGATATTGGTACATTGAAACTTTGTAGGATAATTTGAGAATTGTCAAATGCAATTACGTCATTGGTTTTGATTATTCCCGCCAAATATAAATGTAAGCAAGGCGTTGTACCACGTGATTGTCCTTGATGAGGTAGTGTACAGGGATTCATTTCCTTTGTTGTGGTACTTCTTAAGTTTGAGTACACACACTTCTAGAAAACAGTTGGTTCTACTCAGGTAAACAATTGACGGACATTATTGACCTTATTGAACATATAGTGATATGATTAACTCTAAGACTTATGTATATCAAGAGAAGTATTCTTTAAATTTGGGGAATGGTGATAAACAGAATTTTAACATAAGGTGCGAAATTTGAAACAATACATTGAACTTTAGTCACAGCTCATAGTCTAAGATCATTGGTGGTGATTGATTTGACCTTGAGCTTTAGAAATCTGATAGCTAACCTTATTGAATCTTATGACTCATAGACCAAAGGCAATACATGCTACAACAGTTTGAAATTTAATCATAAGGTGATGTAATCTGACACTAGCAAAGCTATTTTTAATGCAATTTGATTGGATGATCACTATCTTTCCTGCAATCTGATTGGTTGATCACTATCATTCGTGCAATCTGATTGGTTGATGATTTTCAAATCTTTGCTGTATTCAGTTTTAAGTTTTGTTTAACATTTAAAAATCTTGGTTTCGTTCAACATTTTGCACTCACTGATAAATATGATCAAAACCGTTTATTTGTTAATCGAATAGTTAAAAACCGGATAAAGTTTGACGGTTAACCGTGAAACGTAAAATTTTTTTAGTTTGAAATTTTTTTTGCTTGAAACTTTTTGTTTGAAAATTCTTGCTTTCAAATTTTTTGTTTGAATTTTTTGTTTCAAAATTTCGTTTGACTTTTTTTGACAACTTTTGTTTCAAAATTTTTTTGTTTAAAAATTTTTTTGAAATTTTTTAAAATTTTTTCGTTTCAAAATTTTGTTTAAAATTTTTGTTTGAAATTTTTCGTTTCCAAATTTTTTGTTTGAAATTTTTTTTTCGTTTCAAAATTTTGTTTGAATTTTTTTCGTTTGAATTTTTTTGTTTGAATTTTTTTTTCGTTTCAAAATTTTGTTTCAAAGATTTTTGTTTGAAATTTTTGTTTCAAAGTTTGGTTTGACATTTTTAAAGTTTGTGCACTCATTAGTAAAGAACCGGAACTGTTTAGAACTAAAACCTCTGGAAACATTGTGGTGCAATAGTACACGTTAGAACATGGGGTTTTTTCTTGAAATGACAATGATTGAAATGATTGAAATTCATCGAAATGGATCATTTTATTACACTCCACATACATCCATACCAGATAGTGGTTCTGGATATTGTCGATACAATGTATTTTGAACTTCTTGCACTAGTTTGTCTTTAGCATATAATTTTAATTCCAATTGAAGTCTTTTAAGGTCTATTGCAATATCAATTGGTGGAAACTCAATGTCCATTTGATCACAAATAAACTGTTTATCAATACATTTATGCACCCACGAACGATGTTGACAACCATCACAATATCTAGATACATGTTGTACAATATGCATAACACATTTTTCAAAATAGTACTTTTTCAGGAATATACTTGTTTTGTTGCACACTTCCACTGCATGTTTCACACACTGGAATACGTTGATAAATTTGTTCCATTCTGTTTCCGTTAGATACACCATGTTGCGAGAGACATGAAATGCACTCTTTTTACGTAACAGCATCATCTTCTCTTCGAGGACTGTACGCATCACCACTTCATGATTTGAGCCTAATGATTTGACTATGGTCACATTTAGCTCATCATGAAAATAATCGCTCATTTGGTCGATTCGTGAACATAATATTTGCCATTCTTCACAGGTCAGTTGTACACCAAATTGTTCTGCTTTGCCCAATCGAATCACTGGTTAAAATGTTCTAGCACTGATACCAATCATCACATGTTTTGTTTGAAATATATTTATTGGATAATAGCTTGCGAAGATGAACTCTTTATCGTTAGAAGTACACATCTTTCCTCCTGAAAAGCACTTGCTCAAATGATTTCGTAGGATGACACTGTATTTGCTGGTTTATAGTTATTGCTGACGTCATTGGAAAGGAATGTGCCGACGTTTGAATTCATGGTTTCATCACAGTTGCTGACGTCATGCCGACCAACCACATTCATACAACTATGTCTGACGTCAAAGAAATGTGCTGACGTTTGAATTCATGATTTCATCACAATTGCTGACGAATCCGGCTGTGTACTAAATTCAAATTGATGACTTCGACCCAAGAATCCTTTGTAACATAAAGATATAAATCCAGTATTTAAGAAACGCAGCAGTTCTTCTTGTTTTGATGCTTCCATGGGTAAATATCTTGCTGGTAAAATTATATTCTTATCATTTTCAAGCTTCACTACGATTCTTAATCCAAACTTTGTAGGGATCATTTGGGTAGCTAAGATTCTATAAGGTACATTCTGTTGTAAATCATTAATCTTGGTAAATGATTTCATCACGTTACGTGTGCTTAGAAACTGCAGACAAGTAGCCATGATGACGTTATCATGAATACTAACTCGAACGATACTTATATATGATGCAAAACTGATAACGTTGCATTATCATGTTCTGACGTGTACTATTGCACCATAATGTTGCCAGAGGTTTTTGCTCTAAACAGTTCCAGTTCTTTACTAATGAGTGCACAAACTTTTAAAATGTCAAACAAAAATTTCAAACAAAAAATCTTCAAACAAAAATTTACAAAGAAAAAAATTTGAAACAAAATTTTCCAAACAAAACTGTTCAAACAAAAAAGTTTACAAACAAAAATTTCGAACAAAAATCTTTCAAACGAAAGTTTGAAATAAATGTTGAAACGAAAAAACTTGGAAACGAAAAAATTCAAACAAAAAAAATTTCAAACGAAAAAAATTCAAACAAAATTTTGAAACGAAAAAAATTTCAAACAAAATTTTGAAACAAAAAATTTCAAACAAAAAATTTGGAAACGAAAAATTTCAAACAAAAATTTTAAACAAAATTTTGAAACGAAAAAATTTTAAAAAATTTCAAACAAAAAATTTTTAAACAAAAAAATTTTGAAACAAAAGTTGTCAAAAAAAGTCAAACGAAATTTTGAAACAAAAAATTCAAACAAAAAATTTGAAAGCAAGAATTTTCAAAAAAAAGTTTCAAGCAAAAAAAATTTCAAACTAAAAAAATTTTACGTTTCATGGTTAACCGTCAAACTTTATCCGGTTTTAACTATTCGATTAAGAAATAAACTGTTTTGATCATATTTATCAGTGAGTGCAAAATGTTGAACGAAACCAAGATTTTTAAATGTTAAACAAAACTTAAAACTGAATACAGCAAAGATTTGAAAATCATCAACCAATCAGATTGCAGGAAAGATAGTGATCATCCAATCAAATTGCATTAACAATAACTTTGCTAGTGTCAGATTACATAACCTTATGATTAAATTTCAAACTGTTGTAGCATGTATTGCCTTTCGTCTATGAGTCATAAGATTCAATAAGGTTAGCTATCAGATTTCTAAAGCTCAAGGTCAAATCAATCACCACCAATGATCTTAGACTATGAGCTGTGACTAAAGTTCAATGTATTGTTTCAAATTTCGCACCTTATGTTAAAATTCTGTTTATCACCATTCCCCAAATTTAAAGAATACTTCTCTTGATATACATAAGTCTTAGAGTTAATCATATCACTATATGTTCAATAAGGTCAATAATGTCCGTCAATTGTTTACCTGAGTAGAACCAACTGTTTTCTAGAAGTGTGTGTACCCAAACTTAAGAAGTACCACAACAAAGGAAATGAATCCCTGTACACTACCTCATCAAGGACAATCACGTGGTACAACGCCTTGCTTACGTTTATATTTGGCGGGTATAATCAAAACCAATGACGTAATTTCATTTGACAATTCTCAAATTATCCTACAAAGTTTCAATGTACCAATGTCCTGGACTCCTAATCCCATCATAGGTCAATAACTGATCACGTGATCATACTAATATTTCACAATGATTTACCCAAAGAACAATTACCAATTATTGATATGACAATAAGAAATGTACCCCTCCCAAAATTTAAGATTGGTACACAAATACACCTGTGTGTTATGAAAAAAGTAATAAATCCTGTACTCATTTAATAATAAAGCCGGTTAATAACCTTAAAATTTTGAATATTTGGCCATAAGACGAACACCAATGGGTCCTAGAAAACGTTTACCAAATTATGTTATTTTATAATTCCCAAATTTAAAAGAGAACATAAACATATAGAGATAATAAACCATATAACATATTAAATAGGAGTCAATAACCTCCGAAATTTGATTTTTGGTAGTTCTTTACCCATGAAAGGGAACGATGTGGACCATCCAAATTTATAGTGGTACATATTGAAGACCTGTACGAAGATACCAAATGCTTATATTAAACAATTTCTAAAACTGAGTGCATGAGTCAAGATACCCCTCCCAAATTTTTAAAGGGTGCATCAATGTACTCATGTCTTATGATATGAAATGAACCTATATACATGACCATATAAACATATACGGTAATAAGACCGCAATCAAACGGGATAAATTGGGCCAAAAACCAAACACGTGATACAACATATTGCTTATCTTTATATTTTGGCATTTTTTTACTCATGAAAGGGAACAAGGTGGACCACCCAAATTTATCATGATACATATTGAGGTCATGTACTATAATACCAAATGTTTAAATTGGGCAATTTCCAAAATTTACGGGGTGGGCCAAGGTACTCCTCCCGGGGGTGCACCAATATACCCATGTCTTATGAAAGGTAATGGACCCCTATACATGACCATATAACTATAATAGGTAATATTACCTCATCAAAGGGGGATAAAATGGACCAAAACCAAACACGTGGTACAACGTATTGCTTACGTTTATATTTTTGGCAATTTTGTACCCCTAAAAGGGAACGAGGTGGACCACCCAAATTTATAGTAATATATATATATTAGGGTCTTATACTATTATACCAAATGTTTAAATTGGGCAATTTCCAAAAATTAAGAGGTGGGCCAAGGTACAACCTCCCAAATTTTTTAAAAGGGTGCATCAATATACCCTATGTCTTATAATAGGGAATGGACCAATACACATAACCATATAATCATATAAGGTAATAGGACCTCATCCAAGGGGATAAATTGAGCCAAAACAAACACGTGGTTGTACTAAAATTTGGCAATTTCGTACCCCTAAAAGGAACGAGGTGAACTACCCAAATTTATCATAATACATGTTAGGGTCCAGTACTATAATACCAAATATATAAAATGAGCAATTTCTAAAATTTAAGGGATGGGCCAAGGTACCCTCACAATTTTTAAAAGGAGTGCACAAATGTACCTATGTCTTATGATATGGAATAAACCCCTATACATAACCATATAACCATATAAGGTAATAGGACCTCATCCAAGGGGATAACTTAGGTCAAAACCAAACACGTGGTACAACGTATTGCTTACGTTTATATTTTGGCAATTTCGTACCCCTAAAAGGGAACGAGGTGACCACCCAAATTTATCATAATACATGTTAGGGTCCGGTACTATAATACCAAATGTTTAAATTGGGCAATTTCCAAAATTTAAGGGGTGGGCCAAAGTACCCCTCCCAAATTTTTAAAGGAGTGCACAAATATACCCATATCTTATGAAAGGTAATGGACCCCTATACATGACCATATAACTATATAGGATAATAACACCTCATCAAAGGGGATAAAATCGACCAAAAACCAAACACGTGGTACTACGTATTGCTTACGTTTATATTTTGGCAATTTTGTACCTCTAGAAGGAAACAAGGTGGACCGCCCAAATTTATCACGATACATATTAGGGTCCTGTACTATAATACCCAATGTTTAAATTGGTCAATTTCCAAAATTTAAGGGGTGGGTCAAGGTACCCCTCCCAAATTTTTCAAGGGGTGCATTAATATACCCATGTCTTATGAAAGGTAATGGACCCCTGTATACGCCCATATAACCATATAGGGTAATAACACCTCATCAAAGGGGATAAATTAGGTCAAAAACCCCCGAAATTTGAATTTTGGGCAATTTTTTACCCATGAAAGGGAACGACATAGACCCCCAATACTAATAGAGGTACATACTGTGGTCCTAGGCTACCATACCAAATTTTTAGATTTGGCAATTTCCAAAATTTAAGGGGGGTGGTCCTATGTACCCCTGCCAAAAATTAGAGGGGGTGGTCCTATGTACCCCTAGGTCATTGACCCCGGCCAGGGACCATGGGTCCTGAGGCAGGGACCCAGGGGCCAAAAAGTGTCCTGAAGTGACGCGATTACTAGTACCGCATAGTGTCGTTTCCCAAGGAGATCACGCCTATCCTTTTCGGTCAGATGATGACAATGAGGAAATACTGACAAGGAAGATGAAGGTGGAACAGGATCTAAAGAAGTAACATCGATCTCTTTTTCAGGGATCCAGGATGCTTCGTGCATTTGAAGTTCGCCAGTTTCGACGATGCAAAGTTCCCTTCCTCGTCGACCACAGATTCAAAGTGGCTGCGCATGTGAAGAAGCAGGGACATCTCGTTTGTGAACAAGCTTTCGAGAATCTTGTTTGGACTCCGAACTTCAATTTACCTCTTTTCATATTCTTCTTCTTCTAAATCAGTGCGAGAATGCGAATAAACTCAATTTCTTCAGAAATATTTAAATTCAAAAATCAAAAAAATTAAGTTCGAGATAATATCCGACGAATTAGGTTTTTTAATATCTTATTTTGATCTACAAATCCTGGATCGTTCCATCGCGGAAAATATAATTTCACGAAAAAGAATTTCTTCTTTTTCCCATGCAAAACCCCTTAGAAGAATAGAGTGAGTAATGATTCAAATCAAAGGTTTCAGATAACATTCTCAGAAATAGCAATACGAGTGGGAACATGAGGGCATTTTCAGGCGGTGGTTACGATCACTAACAACTAACTCCGGAAAAACGTGTTCCCTAAATCCAATGCTGCGATAGCCGCAAAATGGAGTTTTATTGTATTGTAATATTTCTACATGCAGGATTCGCCACCATTTACGCTAGTGTCTAGTGCATCTTCGAATCTCTTCTGTATGATTCAATTTTTATAGGCTATAGTTCGCAATTTTCCAAAACAATCGAAATATTTATTTTTCTATATCGAATAATATATCGAATAATATATAAACTTGGGGGATGGGGAATATATAAAAATGATTGAAAATGAACGATGTTAGTGTCAAATGCATAGATTTCGGGGTCGGTGAGATAAACAGTGACACTTTCGATGCAGTTTAAATCCAAATTCACCCCGCAACTTGGGTAAAGGGAAGGATGGCATATACAAAATGTTCGAAAATGACCGATATTATTGTCGAGACCATGGTGTTTGGGGTAGCTGAGATGAACAGTAACACTTTCAATGCCGTTTAAATTAAAATTTGGCCATGCAACTTGGGGAAGGGGAGATATATCAAAATGATCGAATATGACCAATATTTGTGTCGAATCCATAGTTCTTGGAGTCCGTAAGTAGATGGTGATAGTTTTGGTGCCCTTTATATCCTAAATGAAACGTATTCTCTCCATATGAAAATCGGGTGTTCTAGCTAATTTATATAAAAAGAAAAAACAATAAAATTATTTGTTTAAAAGATTGCATATAAATCTGAGAATAAAAATTAAAAAATACAGCCGAAAAAACTGTTACGTAACGAAGACCTAAAGCCCCTCCTCTCCCTTGTCACGCTTCGTAACGCAAGGCCGAACCCCCTTCCCTCCTTCCCGCGTTACGCAATATGTGGACGACCCCTAAATGTGTCTTAATCACATATCCATTAGACACAGAACAAATATAGACACTTTTGTTGTAATACTGACAGTCAATACATATAGTGATTTTTCTTGATTGACCCTTGTGCACATTTCGGTTGCACATAAAACAAATCTAAGAACGCTTTTGTCATCAATTCGAGGACAAATAGCACATCTCCTCGTTTTAGCTGGAGAATCTGTTTGCGGACGGTCTTCATTGATGTTCCCATCAGTTAGTCGTAACAATGACTGCTGAAGCCTACGAGAAAGTGTCCCGCATTCGCCCCTTACTTTTAGGTGATCTTGAATTAGAGTCATCGCAATACTCCTCATGGAGTCTCGTCTCTGAAGTCTTCTTGGTTCGTTGGAAAGATGTTAAAAAACAAGGCTATTTAAGCATGCTACGTAAAATATTCTATAGAAAATTGCAAGAAACCACCTTCTGCGAAATCTGTCACCTCCGAGTTCTGCACACATCTCTGTAATACTCCCCAACAAAACCACAGAAAAAATGTAATGCAGGATACGTATAGCACAAGTATTATCCTGGGGAAAATTTCGACCTCAGAGGTCCGAAACCATCGAAATATCAAAGCGCATGGACACGAACAACAAGTCGCTACGAGATCTCAAGATCAACTGAAAAAATGCAACCGTTAAGTTTTACGACCCACGATTATGCCGGCTAGGCTAAAGGAGGCGGCGATAATGAGAAATGAATGAAATGGTGGAATGAAGAAACTGGGACGAAACTGGAGAATCCCGAGAAAACCCACGCACACGGTGTTTATCCAGCACAAGGTTCACTTTGCGCGGGCTGGGATCAAACCCAGGACCCCATGCACCAGAGGTGAATACTCTACCACTGAGCCACCGCGGCCCCCTAGCAAGGTTAACTGAGAATAGACGACTGAAGCCTCAGTGAAACAATATATATATATATATTGTCCGCAGCTAGAAATGTGATTGCTGAGGTCAAATTTGACTCCACGATAGTAGTTACGAGTTAGGTATGTAGTGAAAACTTAGTAAAAAGATAAGTAAAACTTAGATTTCTTAATAAAAATAACTTTGTATACTGTTAGTGTATATATATATATATATATATATATATATATATATATATATATATATATATATATATATATATATATATATATAGATAGATAGATAGATAGATGGATATAGATAGATAGATAAATAAATATAGATATATATATAGCCTATATATAACGCAGCAGCTGAAATGCGTGGGGCAGGGGGGTATGAGCAAATCGATCACCAATGGAATGAATCGATCCAGGGCACAGTAAAACTAGTTAGGCCACTGGGGATATCTCCTTCCTCCTCTTCTCTCTATATTATATCTGGAGATGTATATTCTGACTAGTAGGTTACAGTGGCGATTTTAAAAAGTAAGAGGATATACGCTATCAATGATAAACTGTGACTTTTAATATATATAGGGCAATAAATCGAAAAACTCTATATCGGCCTTTGCCCCCCCCCCGGTTCGAAGAAATCCTGCCAGCGTTAGTGATTACCATGTTAGTTAATTACTGTATTATATTGTGCTATACGTGGAATAGATACTTCTGTGTTTTATTTAATAAGAATAACCTTATTTACATTTATACCCTCCATTCCAAAAGAAACCGAACGTTTTAAAAAAACAAAAAAGCAATGTACGTTTTGGAACAAATCATTTTTATTAATCAATGTATTCCCCTTCTGCATCGATACACATATTTGCACGCTCCAACAAGTTGTCAAACGACTTCTCCATGTCCTTTATTGGAATGGTCTTTAGGACGGCGGTCAATTGATGCCTGCCACTTTCCTTTCATCGCCAAATGCAGTTTCGGGAACAGATAGAAATCGCACGGAGCGAGATCTGGTGAATAGGGCGGATGATGCAACCGAATAATGTGATTTTTGACCAAAAATTCAGTTACAAGTCGCGAACGATGTGATGGTGCATTATCGTCCAAAAGAGTCAAACTGCCGATTTCGCGATATTCGGGCCAAATACGACGAATTCTTGCCAGCAAATGCTTCATGACGCCCAAGTAAAACTCTCCAGTGACTGTCTGGCCGGGCTGAACAAATTCTTTGTGGATAATTCCTTTTGAATCGTAAAAACAAATCAGCATCACCTTAACTTTAGACTTCACCAAGCGACTTTTTTTGGGTGTTCCTTCATCCGGCGCTCTCCATTCAGCACTTTCCCGCTTTGTTTCGGGCTCATATTCAAAGCACCACGTCTCGTCACCAGTTACAATCGATTTCAAGAAGTTTCGATCCTGCCGAGCACTTTTAACGATGTCTTTGCAATGAGCAATTCGATCAACTTTTTGGTCTTCGGTGAGTGTGTGTGGTACAAACCGCGAATTAACCTTCTTAACACTTTCAGCCCCAACCCTGTTTGAGTAAATTTCATCCCGGGACCAGACTACAGTTTGCTATGGACACTGTCAGCCCATGTGTATCTATTTGATACACGTGGTCCATCAGTAAACCTTCACTGTGTGTCAAAAAGATACACATGGGGCTGAAAGTGTTAAGGCCCAAAACTTCGGTCAAAATGCGGTATGCGGTTGTTTGAGGAATGCCTAATTCCATTTCAATAACTTTCACCGACGATTTTTTGTTATGTTTGATGAATTCACGCACTTTTTCGATGTTTTCTTCCGATAATCCGGTTCTGTGACGGCCTGATCTTTCGTCATCATCCAGCGTCTCTCTACCCGATTTGAATCGCCTGAACCAATTGTAAACTAGCGTACGGGATAGACACTCATCACCATATGCATTTTGTAGCATTTGGTGCGTTTCACTAAAAGTTTTACCCAATTTAACACAAAACTCAATTGCAGCTCGTTGTTTGAAACTCATTTTCCGACCGATGTACACAACACACTGACAGTTGAAACGCAATAACTTTGTTGCCGTGCATCCAAATGTCATGACATTTATACCAGTTGTCAATGAGGGGCTACGCCATCTACCGGTAAAATATTACAACAGATGGCACTAGTGGTACTATTTGTTTTCAAAAGTTCGGTTTCTTTCGGAATGGAGGGTGTATTACGGCCATTGCTTGACGACAGCGAAACATATTCACGTTCAGCATATTCAGTTTCCATTCTGAAGTAAGGACAATGACGCGAATGAAATAATTCACGCATACATTTAGGACTTAGAAAAGTGTCCTGCGAATCTGTGCCCTTTTGACCCGTGTCCTTTACATCCGGGTCCTTTTGACCCGGGCTCTTTTGATGTAGAGCCCGTTTGTCGCGGGGCCCTTTCACCAAGCTCTTTTGGCGCGGGCCGTTTTGACTCGGGTCCATTTGTAGCGTGGCCGTTGTGACTCGGGCCATTTCGTCGCTGAGATCTTTTCACCCGGGGCCGTTTTGACTCGGGGACTTTTCTGGCGGGGCCCTTTTGACCCGGAGACCTTTAGACCTGGGCTCCTTTTTTACATTCGCTCAGCCGCGTAACTCTTTGCCGGTTGCTTAAGCATTCAAAACCGGCAAGGTAACATTATTGCGAATGTTTCTTTATATTCTCAAGGCTGTCTTGACGCGGGGCTGTTTATACGCGGACTCGTTTGACGCAGGACCCTTTTGACTCGGTTCTTTTTGTCGCGACACCATTTTGACCCGGGATTTTGTTACGCAGGGTCGTTTTATCCCGGAAATTTTAACTCGAGACTTTTCGACCCGGGCCAATTTGACGCGTGGTCATTTTGACTTGGACCCTTTTGTCGCAGAGACTTTTGACCTGGACATTTCACTCTGGGTTGTTTTGAGCCGGGTCCTTTTGACGCGGGGTCATTTTGACATGGGCACTTTTGTCGCAGAAACCTTTTGACCCAGGCCTTTTTGACGCGGGCCGTTTTGACGCGGGCTCTTTTCTAGCGGAGATGGTTTGAACCGTACCCTTCTGAGTTGCATCCTTTTGACGCGGCCTCTTTCGAACTAGGGACCATTTATCGCGGAGTCTTTTAACTCTTCTTCTTTTCACGCGGGGCCGTTTCTATTCGGGGCCTTTTGTCGCTAGGCCCTTTTGACCTGGAGACTTTTTGACTTGCGCTCTTTTAACGCGGGGCCGTTTCTTCTCGGGCCCGTTTGACGTACAAACCTTTTGACTCGGGTCTTTTAGTCGCGGGATCCTCTTGACCCGGGAACCTAATACGCGGGGCCGTTTTGACACGGGCACATTTGTTGCTGAGACTTTTTGATCCGGGCTCTTTGGCTAAGGCCTTTTTGTAGCAGAGCCCATTTTGACACGAGTCCATTTGACTTAGGGCCCTTTTGAGGCGGAATCTTTTGGCCCGGGCTCTTCTGACGACGAGCCCTTTTAACTCAAGCCCATTTAACCCGGGCCCTTTAGATGTGGGGCCATTTTTACTCGGGCCCTTCTGTGGCGGAGATCCTTTCACACATCTCCTTTTGTTGCGGAGATCTTTTGAACCCGGGCCTCTTAGACTCGGGCACTTTTGTCGGGCGTGTTCTTTTGTCCGAGCCCTATTGATCTGGGCTCATTTCACGCTGTTCCGATTTGACTGGGCCCTTTTCAGGCGGGTTACTTTTGACCGGGGCTTTTTTTACGCAGGCCCGTTTTAACTTGATCCCTTTTAACACTGGGTCATTGTAACTCTGGCACTTTTGTCGCGGAGACCTTTTGACTCAGGACTTTTTGACGTGGGCCGTTTTGACGCGGGCTCTTTTCTAGCGGAGCGGGTTTGAACCGTGCCCTTCTGAGTTGCATCCTTTTGACCCAGCATCTTTCGAACTAGGCCTTTTGACTCTTTTCCTTTTCACGCGGGTCCGTTTCTACTCGGGGCCTATTGTCGCTAGGCACTTTTGACCTGGAGACTCTTTGACTTGCGCTCTTTTAACGCGGGGTCGTTTCTTATCGGGCCCGTTTGACGTAGTAACCTTTTGACTCGGGTCATTTTGTCGCGGATCCTTTTGACCCGGGAACTTAAGACGCGGGGCTGTTTTGACACGGGCACATGTGTTACGGAGTCTTTTTGACCCGCGCCCTTTGGCTAAGGCCTTTTTGTAGCGGAGCCCGTTTTGACACGGGTCCATTTGACTTAGAGCCCTTTTGAGGCGGAATCTTTTAACACGGGCTCTTTTGACGCAGGGCCCTTTTAACTCATGCCCATTTAACCCGGGTCCTTTAGACGTGGGGCCATTTTGACTCGGGTCCATCTGTCGCGGAGACCCTTTCACAAGGCCCTTTTGTTGCGGAGATATTTTGAACCCGGGCCTTTTAGACTCGGGCACTTTTGTCGGGGGGTTCTTTTATCCGAGCCCTATTGACCCGGGCTCTTTTCACGCTGTTCCGATTTGACCGGGCCCTTTTGAGGCGGGATACTTTTGACCGGGGCTCTTTTCACGCAGGCCCCTTTTAACTCGAGCCCATTTGATCGGGTTCCTATTGACTCGTTCCCTTTTCTCGCGGAGACCTTTGTGCCCAGACCTTTTTCACGCTGGGCCGTTTTGACTCCGGTCCTTTTGAGGAGGGGTCCTTTTGACCCAGGCTGTTTTGACACAGAGCCATTTTGACCCGTACAATTTTGACGCTGGGCCGTTTTGACTCGGGCATTTTTGTTACGGGATGCTTATGACCCGTGCCCTTTTGAGGTCGCTCCTATGACCCGGCCTTTTTGACCCAAGTCTAATTTGTCGCGGGTCCTTTTGACCAAGACCCGCATTAACTCGTGCCCTTTTGGCTCAATTGCCTTTTGTCGCGGAGATCTCATGACCCGGGTCCGTTTTTACTTGGAACCTTTTGTCGCGGGGGCCAATTACCCGAGCTCTTTTGACTCTGAGACATTATGACCTGGGCTCTCTTGACGCCGGGCTGCCTTTTCTTGGGCCCGTTTGACGCAGGGCCCTTTTGACTGGCGTCTTTTTGTCGCGAGATCCATTTGACCCGGACCTTTTTCACGCTGGGTCGTTTTATTCCTGGTTCTCTTGTCGCGGGTCATTTTGTTTCGAGCCTTTTTCACGCTGGGCTGTTTTGACCTGTTTAGATCGGTGCCCCTTTGAGGCGGGTCCTTTTGACCCGGCCTCTTTTGAACTAGGGCCCTTTTGTTGCGGGACCCTATGAACCGGCACCCTTTGACGTGGGGCCGTTTTGACTCGGGCCCATTTGACGCAGGGCCGTTTAGTCACTTATATCTTTTGGCCCAGGCGGTTTTTACTCGGGGCTCTTTTACCCGAGCCCTGTTGAATCGGAGACAACTTGACCTACGCTCTTTTAATGCAGGGCCGTTTTTACTCGGGCACGTTTGACGCAGGAACTTTTTGACTCGAGTCTTTTTGTCACGAAATTCTTTTGACACAGGACCTTTTGAGTTGCGGTCCTTTTCACCCGAGTTTTTTTTTGACGCATCGCACTTTTAAGCCGGACACTTTTGACGCGGGGTAGATTCGACTCGCGCCTTTTGTCGCGGAGATCTTTTCACTCAGGCCCTTTAGACTCGGGACTTTTTTGACTCGGGCCCTTTCGTTAGGGTTGTTTCGACCAGTGCCCTTTTGACCCGGCTTCTTTGATGCTGGTCTGTATTGACTCGGGCCCTTTTTACACACGGCCATTTTGTCGCGGAGAGCTTATAACTCGGGGCCGGTTTTACTCGGGGCTTTTTGTCGCGGAGGCAGTTACCCGGGTCCTTTTAACCCGGGCACATTTGACGCGGGGCCGTTTGACTCAGGCACTTTTGTTTCGGAGAACTTTTGGCCAGGTTTCTTTTGACTGAGGCCCTTTTGTAGCGGGGTCTGTTTTGACACCGGTCCATTTGACGTAGGGCCTCTCTGACACAGGCCTGTTTGATGCGGATCCGTTTAGCCTTGAGCCCTTATGTCGCGGTCCCTTTTGATCGTTGCTGTTTTGACTCCGGCCTGGGGCGCGGTGGCTCAGTGGTAGAGCGTTCATCTCTGGTGCTTGGAGTCCTTGGTTCGATCCCAGCTCGCGCCGTGTGGACTTTGTGGTGGACAAACACCGTGCTCGTGGGTTTTCTCGGGGTTCTCCCTTTTCCTCCCACTTTCTTCATTCCACCATTTCACTCATCTCTCATCATCACCGTCTCCTTTAGCCTAACCGGCATAAGCGTGGGACATAAAACTTAAAGATTTCATTTCATTTTTTTTTGACTCCGGCCTTTCTTGTCCTCGCCCATTCGTCTGGCCCTTCTGACATAGAACCATATATATAACGCAGCAGCTGAAATGCGTGGGGCAGGCGACGGTTATGAGTAAATCGATTATTAATCGATCCCTGGCGCAGTAAAATTAGTTACGCTACTGATCATATCTCTTTCTTTCTCTTCTCTGTACATCATGTCTGGAGATGAATGTTCTGATTTTACAGTGGCGATTTTAAAAAGTAAGGCGATATATGCTATCAATTATAAATGTTATGAATTTCAACTTAATATATATAGCGCAATAAATCGAGAAACCCTATATCGGCCTTTTGCTCCCCCCTCCTGTTGGAAAAAATCTTGCTGGTGTTAAGGATTATCATGTTTCTTAGTTACTGTATTACATTGTGCTATACACACAATAAACACATCTGTCTTTTATTTAATAAGAAGAACCTTATTTACATTTATTACGGACCTTGCTTTACGACAGCGAAACATATTCACGTTCAGCGTAATCAGTTTCCATTATCTAATAAGGACAGTGAGACGAATGAAGTAATTGACGCATACATTTAGGACTTAGAAAAGTGTCTTGCGAACATGTTGTAGTAAATTCCTGAAGAGCGAAATGCGCTAGTAGCAATTGTTAGCAGTTATTAACTTAACATAGAAGATAATAAACTGAAAAACTGAGAATACGAATCTTTTCAGAGATTACAGTGTGCTGATGCTTCAAATCTGTTCCTTTACTCCCTATACATACGTTATTTCCCTAGTCAAAATAAAAACTCTTCAAAATTAATCACAATTTCTTATGCAACCATCCTTTCCTTGGAGTACTGCGCGGTCACATGCCCGTCCCGGCGATGTAAAGGCACTTTTGGCGACGAGGATACAATGTATCCAAGATCTCCTGATCTCACCCCAAGCCCCAAATTTCTATTTGCGGAGGAATGTAAAGATCATATTTACATGTCATTGTAATTTTTTGACTCTCTGAGTTTCGATGCGGGGTTATAGCAGCAGTAGAATATTTTACCACACATATACTATCTTCGCTGTAGAAAAAAAATGAATACATGTTACATTTGTGTCGTGTCACAGCGGTATACCACAATGGACACTTCTAACTTGTGACAAAAAATATTCAGGTCTTCTTCCGTTTAAGTAAGTTTGATTTTTGTGCTGTTTATATAATATATATATAAACTACAAATTTCGTTTAGGAACAACATGCAGAGTTTATAGTGATACAAAGTATAAAAGTGTACTAATTCTTTTGATTTTTGGCATTCAAATGTTTATTTTTAATAATGTGGCTTGTGTATTCAGCATAATTATCACTTCGGTTCAGTTTTCTGTCTTGCGCTGAGTTGGGGATTTCTTGCTTTAGTTCCCAAAGCGAGCGTAAGTAGTTATGAAATAGACAGTTATGAAATATGAGACAAGAAAAACATTTTTTGTCTCTAATAGCATGCAATATTAAAATCAATGATACGTGCGCATGATAATTAGCTTTTTGTCTCTATTGTTCTCCACTAGTAAAGCTGTATTAGATACGTCGGTGCTTTAAGAGTGTAAAATGTTTAATTAGGCTGCTGCGGAAATAACACTAATTATATTGTAAGTAATATATTTCACGTAACGCAAATTAGACAATATTAATCAGTTTCATTTCGTAATGATAGTAATAAATACGAACATTTTTATTAGTATTTGTTCCAAGTTATTCAATGATTATTTAACGTCTTGCCCGAACATTGTGATGCAGCTGTCGAAACAGTTATATTTGAGGAGCTGACCAATTTCTATCAAGCCTGGTCTTGTTAGATCAGTGGTCGAGCGTCCACCTCTGGTGTATGGGGTCTCTGGTTCGATCCCAGCTCGCACCAAGTAAACTTTGTGGTGGACAAACACCGTGTGCGTGGGTATCCTCGGGGTTCTCCCGTTTTTTCCCACTTTCTTTATTCCATTATTTCATTCATCTCTCATCATCACCGTCTCCTTTAGCCTAGCCGGCATAACCATGTGTCGGAAATCTCAAAGATTTTCACAAAAAAATTGTAAGTCGATAAATATGAACGACTTGAAAACTGCACACCAGAAACCGACGATGTTAAAACAACTCACTCTTGTCCACCTTAATTATCACCTTTACGCGTTATTCTAATACTAACGATTTGTTGTTGTTGTTAATAGAGACCAAATCTTTCCGATTTTTCACATGGACGGTGTTCAGCGGGGCGAAATAAATACCATATGGGTGTTACAGAACTGGTTGAATAAATGAAGTAACTCCGAAATAAAAATAGCCACATAATGATCTATTATATATATCATGCGCTCTTAGTAACACGTCATTTAGCATGCTGAACATAGCGAAACCTTTCATTTACTTAAAACAATGCCTTAAGAATGGGATCACAGTAACCTGAAAATTGAGTGTATCACATACACCCATCTATGCAGTAATTCAAAGTAAAGACATTCCAATCCAAGGATATTATAAATATCTAATAACTTGAATTGAGAATTTTAAGTAAAAAAAATGGACAAAGCAAGTCACATTTAATAAATAATTGTGTTGCTGTTTCGTCAATAATACAAGGCCCAAGCTGTAAAATTATTATTTGTTAAAAGAATTTCCTTTGGTCAGATTTTATTTTTATTCGAGGCACATAGACTTTTTATACTGGATTTATATCTTTTGCTCGGTAAGCAAATTTTACGCACTATATTTGACATAAACGATACGAAGTACTTGGCATATATCAACTTATATACAGCATTTCTTGCAATCTTTTACGAAATTAGAGGCCCCGTTGTCTGAGTGGTAGAGCGTTCACCTCTGGTGCATAGGCTCCTTGATTTTATCCCAACTCACGCTTCTTGGGCTTTGTCGTGGACAAAGACCCTATGCGTGGGATTTTCTAGGAGTTCTTCCGTTTCTTATTATTTTATTTATTGGATTAATTTCTCATCACCTCTGTCTTGTTTAGTCTAGCCCGCATATTCGAGGGACGTAAAAGTGAAACATTAATTTTTTGACTAAATTGTTTAGCGATCTTATGGATTTTGTACGAATATTTGCAGGACTTGATGTGCTAACATAGTTGTTCGTTTTTTACCATCTTCACATTTATTGATGATTGTTTTCCGTTCCTCTTTACGCTTATAAATAATGTATGACTCACTTTATTATCAAGCATGAAACTGATGCACGTTTAATAAGAAACTGATGCACGTTTAATTTCTGTATATCTAGTTCTTGGTAGGGAAATATAAAACAAAAGGTCAGTAGAGTCATGTTAATAAACGGATTCCTTATCATGTCACTTGGTTGGTTTAATACTTAACATTTTAACAGTTTACTGAAAAATACGGTGGTGCATATATAAGTCATGTGTAACAAATTAACAAAACTAGGTTAACAAAGAACTGTCGCGTTAAATTAACACAGTCACTTTTTCAGTACGAAAGTACTAATGTTTACAGTGAATCATGTCATTTTGTTCACTTGTCAATGTCCAGCTGTTTGCATGTCCCATCGTTGGACAGAAATCTTAAATTACTGAAGTCGTCTGTGTATCCCCTTTCCAACTGTAGTTATAGTTTGAAGAAATACACTTAAGATAACTCTGAAGCTGTATTGTTGGATAGAGATAGGGAATTATCAATTTATATAAATTCTATTGGGTATGGAAACTTGAACTGCAAAATGTAACCTATAAAAGATAATGTCCGTGAATCTTAGCAGTTGAAAAAAAAATCTTTTGTATGGTTAAATAAGGCGACAAAGAAACTCAAAAGAAGCAGTCACTTACCTATCAGAGTTGTGTAACGGAATAGCAGGATGTGTACTAAACTTTGTGTTTTGCTTCTTTTCAAAAGTGAATTACTTTTTTTCTGCGTCTTGCCGGGATTATGCATTATAACACAGCAATATAGGGAAAGTTGCTCAGACAGTGGAAAGGTGTCGAAGGACTGTGGCAGCTACAACTTTGTTGAACTTCCTAGACATGTCTTTGAACGGAAGTCATTTTGCAGATTGTGATTATCGTATCATGAAGTAATTGAATTTTTCCAACAGGCTAGTTACGGAGAAAACAATTTCTTTATATAATTTACTTTTCGTCATTTGGGTTTTTTGGCTGTACATAGATAAAAGAGATGAGCAAATATTGTGGTTTATTAAATATGCCTGTCTAATGTTTCTATAGTTAGATAATATAACTTTATTGTTCACTTCTTTTCTTTAAATCACTGTTTTTTTAATAGGAGATGATTGTGCCAACGATCATGGACTTTGATGTTCGAATGGTCAACAGTTCGATCTACTGTTCATTATTCTTTCTAAGGATCTTAGAAATAAATCTTTAGGGTAAGTGAAAATAATAAGATATTTTAATACTTTTTGTAAAGATTATATTATTTTTGATTTCATGTTGAAAACATTGCTACAATATAAAGTATTTATTTTGGTTTTACATTATTTGCTTCATTGACTTCAATTTTTACATTTGGAAACTGCATGTGCAATATAAAACATACATGTGCGTGTTTCATTATGAACGAACTTTTTTGATGTTGGATTGGACGGCATGAACCTCAGCAGGAAGTCCAAATCTCATTTCGTGTGGCATTTATTTCTCTTGTGGCTACAGTAAGGGTTAGGTGTACAAATACAAATCTCAGAATAGTAGAATTGGAGGCACGGATTCAAGGGCATATTTTCGACCTCTCAAGTGACTTCCTTCAGAAACGTATCAATTATATCCCTGTCCGTTCGAATAATCTAGTCAAAATCGCAGGCGTCAATATTCATATTTAACTTATTTTTTTCGTTTTCTTATATAACAAGGAGCATATGTTTCTCTAATAACTAAGAATCAAATACGATGTAATTTTTATTAGTTTTTAATATTTAGTTATTTTCCACGTACATTGTGATATTTGGAAACAATATATCTGGTTACATCTTAATTGCATGTTTTTGTTTCAACAAATAACTTTAAAAAAGATAAAGTACAATATTATAGGCAATATGTGCCCATAGAATATAAGTGTAACCATTCTAAAAATAGAAACAATAATCTGCTAATTAAATTCAGTAGTATATTTTCCCATATATGCACTATGCATATAACCTCTCCCTCCTAGCAAAATAAAAATTGTCAAGTACCGTTCTGGACGCTTTTAGCAGTAGATAAGTTTGTATTGTCTCTTAACAACTTCTCAGAAAGTCCACACCTGAATTTACTCTCAACGATGTTATTTTGCTTAGTTTGTAGTACCCTATTGATTGATATGAGACTTATAGCTTACTATAATTTTAGTTAAACAGATATTAAATATTCCAGGAGTTAGTATTAAAACACATAATATGGGTAAAAAATAATACATTATAAGTTATACAGGGTGATCTTTTTAAAACTCACATATTTCATTTGAGTCTAGAATTTCTAACTAAAGTCCGATTTTCATGTGGTGTGTGGCAAATGATCAAGAAAGGATGTGAGATTTACGCATTTATTTCATGGGTTTAAATTCACCCGGTTTAGTATCGGCCACAACTCACGAAAAATATCATATATTCGCCAGTGTTACTTAAAATTGATCTGAGATGCGGTGCGGTGAGAAGATTTTCGTTAGATGCCAATCTCGCCAAGGTAAACAAGAAACAGGAAACTGGGCTGTTGTATTGGAAATTGTACTGTACAGTTCTGTGGTACTGTGTGAGTATGTGTAGGACACAGTGAGAGTTGTGTTCTCTTTGAACCAACACGAGTTTATCGTTAAAAGTATTAGGAAAAATGACTTTGTTGTTACTATGCAAAGGGCATTTAGAAACAATTTGCTTCACGTTCTGCCCCAGAGAAGAATATAATATGGTCGCTAGTGAATAAATTGGAAGAAACAGGATCGCTTCTCGGTGAGACAGGGAGGCACTGAACCCCGTAGGTGGGTATTCTGGAAGATTTCAGCTATCGACTCCTTGGTTAGCTCAAGATACCAATCCGTCGTTTGTCGCAAGAAACTGGCTATAGCTATTCAACATGGTGTTTATGGATGTATTGTGGGTGTTACCACTAAATTTGTATTCTGCAGTTCCGCTTCAAAACTCCAAAACATTATTCCAATTGCAAGGTACACTGGCGAAAATTTGCTGTTTTTGTTGAGGCGTAGTCGATATTATTCCCGATCAATTTAAAGCAGTAAACATAGTCTCATAAACGTCCTATCCTTCCTTGATCATTTGCTACAAACTGCATGAAAATAGGACTTTAGATAGAATTCTAGACTGAAAAGAAATCCGTGAGTTTAAAAAAAGTCTCTTTATATTCTATATTATTTTTTATAGATTTTCTTCTCCCTGATATCTACTGGTGTACTAATGGAATTCGAACTCTTAAAAATTGGAAGTTTTTCTTCGTACTTATTTTCAGCAATTTAGTATATAAACAAATCTATATATATAAAGACGATTACCATTGCTGTACACATTACATTTCTGAGGATTATGGCAACCACTAGCAAACGTAAAGTTTATTAATTTCTAAGTTCGAATATTTTCGATGTCACATACTGTCAGGACAAAAATCGGTTTTGATTTTCCAAATCCCCAGTAAAGAATATCGCGTTTCATTCGATGAGTAAAGTGGAATCCGTTCATGTTATATAATTATGAAATCCGAAATATAGGGTCCTACAAATTTTACTTTATTATCATTATGAAACCATTCAATGCACAGGGGTACCAACCTTTGATTTTGCAATATTTCTGGCCAATTATTTTAGTTATACAAAACGACAAAGAATAATCAAAAAAGAGGGACAAATATTTTAGTTTCTTTTGAATTATTTTCTAGTGTTTTATTGGTATTCCTTCTTATTCTCCCTTTTCTCTATCCCACAAAGCTTAATTTATCAGAGAGTATGTCAGATATAATGCATGTCATAATGCCATCTAATGTATGTCAGATAACTTCTACTACCGACTGATATCTCAGGAATCGAGTTGCTCGGGTTGGGTAGAGTCAACCCGCCCATTTGAGAGTTAAACAAAAATACCCCAAGCAAACTTCGTACAACATCTAAAATTTTACACTTTTTATTTCCCTAGGGCAGGAGTAAGCCACCCTTGATACGCGTGCCAAACATTGCAAGCCGATGACTTGTTTCTGGCACGCCAAACAAGCTCTTGCTAAAATTGTTTACAATTTTTTAAAAAGATATCTCAGTCCAAAATTTTAACTCAAAAGAGAAAAGTAGAGTCTTATGACGTGGTTGTTCTGGTTAAATGTGACAAATATTCCTAGATGGTTGTCGGTACAAAAGAAACCTAGGAAATCATTCCCCTAGTAGTGGACATTAAACAAGACATACACATACATACATACTATTAGACAAGATAAAAAATATAGTTAACTGAAAATGGCTTTGTCCCTTCAACCCGAAACAAACAACATTCACTAAAAGGTAATGTTATTTGTCTTAGCGTAATTTCACTGGAAATTAACAACCATCCATTACATCAAACGCAACGGCTCCGCTAGAACTTAAACAGAAATATTTTGAAATTAGTACTATATTTGTTTTCTGGTTGGGTAGCATTAATATGAAATCTACTTAGTAGGTCTTGATACAAAATGAATGAAAAAATTGGTTCAAAACTTCCAAGTAAAAAATAAGATCTCTTTTACGGGTGGGAAAATTTTGTATCAAAGATTTGCTAGACTTCAGCACGAACTTTCAGAAAGGTTTCCCACCCATGTGTTTGGACTATAAATAAGTGTTGGACATGAGGTCAAGTGCGCTGAGGGAGATGACTTCTAATTGAGCGACCCGGGTAAAAACGCCGGTGGGTGTAGAAGAAAAAATCTGCTTAGGCCGGTATCTCTCAGAGATTGACACTCGGAAAGTGAGTAGTTTGGTCCCTTTAGGCTTCCTTGAGACTAGAAGGATAAATAATGCAGAGGAAATAGCGGTATGCTGACCACACACGCCTCTTAGATGGCCACATGGCAGTCTCTGGCCTTGTAGGACTGTTGGGCTGAACAGTTTGGTTTGGTTTAGAGCTATAAATAGAAAAGTAGGTTTGCCAATCATGCTAACTGTAAGCGAGTAAAGTTTGCTGTCTTTTATCCATTTGTGTCTTCTGCTACACAGTATGTTCGTGCGCTGGTTTTCTACGGTAGATGAGCTTAACTTTAATTCCCAGACAATTGAAATCTAGTTTCTGTAATAGAAAAATCTTATGTTTGCAACAGGGTACAGGGCAAAAAAAATTAAGATACATTTTATTAGCAGTCCTTGTAGAGGGAGGAGGTATTGCGTTTTGGTAGGTTTCAAGAAAACATTATGTTGAAGCATGAAGCCGAATGGATCTTACAGTTTTGAAAGTGCTGATCACGAATCTGGCTTTTATTTCTCAGTGCCGTCATAAAAAAAAAAAAGAAAAAAAACTTTTGGGTGGGAGAAAGTGAACAATTACGATAAATTATGGTATCCACAAAATACATTTTCATCAATGGAAATGCATCTTATGCTGATTACACATATGAAGTTTATTTTTCAGTGGCTTCACTAGAAACTCGCTTTTCGGGGAATCAAAGCGATAATATATGATAACTAACAGAGTTTTAGAGCTCTCCTGTTTACAAATAACTCTTGGGGAGAACGAAAATAAATTGATTATATAAACTCAAAGTCGTTGGTTACGAATATGACCTCTATTTTTCAGTGGCGTGGCAAAAAATTCTTTTTGAGGGCCAAAGTGGTAAATTATTGTAAATTCCATTGTTTTAGAGCATCTGTCTGCAAAACATTTTGCTGTGGATGAAACTAGACAAATGTTATAGTTTTCAAGGTGCTGATCACAAATTGAGTTGAGTTTGAGTTTAATGTCCCTTTCAGCAGGGAAACTATATGAGGGGGGACCTATTGATTAACGTGGAAGCCGAACCACATGGGCTCCTGCCGGAAATCGAACACAGGTCTCCCACGTCAAAGGCGGGTACAGTAACCGCTTATCCACGAAAGAGCTCAGGCGCTGATCACGAATCTGACATTTCAGGTTTCATTGGCGTCACCAGAAAGACAATTTTGAGGGAAGGGAAGTTTAAAGTTACGATAAATTATAACATTGATCAAACAATTTTCCAGGAACTGAATGTCTAGATATCTTACATTTTCCAGTGCTCTGATTACAAGTATGAACGTTGTTTTTTCTGAGCTGTGTCTAGAAAGTCACTTTTTTTGGGAGAACGGGTCAAAGAAATTTACGATAACTAATATTGTTTTAGAGCTCTCTGTCTACTAACAATTTGGAGAGATTGAAACGATGCTGATCTTATAGATGCAAAGGCGCTTATTACGAATTTACACTTTGTCTTTCAGTGGTGTGATAAGAATGTCACTTTTTAAGGGGACAAAGTGATTATTTAAAGTAGTTTTCATTGTTTTAGACTACCCTGTCTACAAACCATTTGTTGCGAGGATGAAATCGAATAGGTCTTATAGTTTCAAAGGCGATTATCACCAATCTGAAATATCTATAGTTTCCAGTAGAGTGACTTGAGAGTAATTTTTACATTTATGTTGAAATTGAAACAAGCTGATCTTATAGATTAAAAAGCGCTTAATACTGTTCTGAAATTTCGGTAGTGTGAATATAAAGTCACTTTATGGGGGAAAGAAGAAGTAAAAATTATAAATTACGGTAATTTTCATTCTTCTAAACCTTCCTTTCCAGAGAACATTCTTCCAGAGACTGCAATTAAGCTGATCGTAGAGATTGAAAGGCGCTAATTACGAATCTAAGATTTAATTTTGCCTAATTTAACTATAAACTTAAGACAAACAAGGAAAAAATGATAAATTAAGTATTTTCCAAATGTACGGTTAAAAATGTTGGTTTTGCTCATTCTTCTGTCTACGAAAATATTTTTTCTAAACCAGCGGAATCGGGGAAAATATCAAGCCAGATGTTTTAAACAGGTTTGGAGTAAAGAAAATTGAAGTTTCTGAATTTTTGCGAAACAATGAATCGACATCGAGTTGAAAAATAAATAAGGGAAGAAAGGAAAATTAAATTTGAGAATAAAGCTGAAGTTACGTGTGAAATTCTTGTACTGACCCCAGATCGGTATCAAATCCCGTTTATACCTAGACTTGTAATAAGCTATAATGATTAAGAAAATCATTACCGTACTATCGATTTTCTATTTTCTTTTGATTTTTATTCGTTTCCGTCTATGTTGGTGAAGTATAAATATAGTTAGCAGAGTGAAGATAAGCAAAAGAGAAGGGATGGAGGCAATGAAGGAAATTTGGGAACATTCCGGATTTGAAGTTCTCTCTCTCCTTTCCCTTTTCACAAGTTCAAAACAAAAGAGTTGAAAAAGTATGATATGAAAAGGGGAAATATGCAAAGCTCTTGGTCTTTTCAGTTGACCTGGTCTCCTCCAGACTGTATGGAGTAACATCACTCTAGTTAGTCTCTCGCAGACCGTACTGAGGGAGTCCAGACTTCTTAGTCTCCTCCCGACCATATGGGCTCTTATGGTCTCACACAGACAGGGTCCTTATTCTCTTCCAGACCGTATGGGTATTATGGTCTCACAGGAGGAAATTTTTCACCGGCTTGGTAGCAGTCTCATCCAGAGAAGGTTTCGGGTTCGAAATCTACTGCCGATCCACCAGATGGACGTCTCACCGAATCGTAGATGTTGTTGGCCGCTTCACAAACATCATCTACTTCCCACTTGAACTAGCTCTATCTCGGGTTCAACATGTACCAAAGACGTTACGGAACATAAGAAGAAACAATCGAAGTAAATAAAAATACGAATATGAAGTCAAGTCGAAGGATGCGATTGAAAGAAAGAGCTATACTCAAGAAGAATATTTCGAGTCGGCCCCTGGGATTAGGACAGATCACGGTACCGCCCTCGGATGAAGCACAAAGTTGCTTAGGGCTTAATTTGTGATATTCAGTTGCCCAAGTTCCAATAATATGAAAAGTTATGCATTAAAAGGGGAATTATGGACTGAATTGAGGGTGGTTTCTCCAATTCCCCACAGTTCTTCAAGAGATGCTCTTATCGAACACTAGGGATATACAACAAAGGGGTGATCTAGAAAGAAGACTCAATTTGACAATGAACATTTATTGAGAAAGTTGAATCAAGAATTGTGAATGGGAGTAAAGACGTTTAGTGTGTACATAATGTTGTGCATGGAGAAATGTCGATATTATCTTCATTCATTTTTATGGTTACAGGAATTTCAAGTGTTGGTTTCCTCAACAGTATGGTAATTAGCGAGTGTGAACTGCCTACAATTTTGTCGTTGCGGCTAAGTAAATGCGGCGCCAATCTGTCCTCAACATTGGGGAAGGTAGGGGTAAGACTGTTGCACAAATAATGTTTTTCTAAGCTATGTTGAAAATATTTATGAAGTTAAGAAAATAAATCTTTGAATTTTACGTCCCACGGTTATGCTGGTTAGACTAAAGCAGACGGTGATGATGAGTGATGAATGAAATGGTGGAATGAAGAAAGTGGGAGGAAACGGGAGAACCCCGAGAAAACCCACGCACATGGTGTTTGTCCACCTCAAAGTTCACTTGGCGGGGCCTGGGAGCGAACCCGGTACCCCAAACACCAGAGGTGAACGCTCTACCACTGAGCCACCGTGGCCCCTTATGAAGTTAAGAAACAATACTGTGGAAGATCAGGGAAGCAAGTTGTCTTGAACATTGGGAGGCGAACAGATTTGAAGCTTATTCTGGGGGCATATCAATTTCATCTCATTGTCCTTTGTGGCAGTCAGACACAAATCATCACATTTCTCCCAAAACCACGTATTTCAAATCGGATTATTGGGGTGACATTACCCAAGTTTCAAAATTGGGGGACATGTCCCCATCATCTCCGGGATTTGCGCCAGTAAAGCATACTGCAATTTTCGGGATAATTATTTAGTAGCGAACCCTCACCGTAACATAATAACGGTTCGAGAGATGACGTGGGCCGAGGGAAACGTGACCCAAGATCATCTGACCCACCAACCCCAAATGAGTGTATCTAAAAACTAGCTTCACCATTGTTTTCCGGATTAAATTCTAGCCCGAAATTATGTATCATATTACCCTATTGCTATTTAAAAAAACTTGACCTTAATTCAAAATGGCGGATTTCAAGATGGCTTCCGTCAAGGTTATACCTACCATACAACTTTCCCCTAGGTATTATATGTATCTACATTGTTGTTCTTTCATTAACGCGCTTTCATTTACAAAGGTTAGTAAGGATCTTCTGCAGTAATCTCGAATAACCACATCACAACACTTAAAAATTATTAGAAAATAGAAAACATGCACGATGGGAAAAAATTCTGTCATCACAAATAATACATATATGTCCTCTATCAGCTAGAAAAATTTCATTGAAATCGGAGCCGGACAATTGGGTGATGTCCCTTGTTAGAGAGATGAAATTAGGACAAAGATAATCCAGTAAGCCATAGCAATTTAAATACTTTTTAAATGTCATCGTTCCTGCGATATAGGGTTCAGTATTTTCCATACATGAATTTTTAAGCTTTAACCAAATAAAGTGAATTTAACTGAAATTAATGTAAATAAATACTTTTCAGGAATTCTGGGTACTTCCGGTTGCTATCTTGAATATAGGATATTCAACTATATCTCGGGTATTTCTTGGTATGTTTTAACTAAACTAAAATACAATTCGGCTCACATTGATGTCCGACTTATAATGACGGTTTTCATTTTTTTTAGGAGAAAGTTACTTTGCAGCCCCATCTTGAAAAGTGAATACAGTCTCGGAAATTTCTTGGAATATTTTAATACAATTAAGTAGTAGTAGTAGTAGTAGTAATAGTAAGTTAACCATGTCTCGTTTTTCGGGCATTGTCTCCGAAAGAACACTTTCGTAGTGTGTTGTTTATGTCCCAGATAGTACCCGATTTCCAAATAATAATAATAATAATAATAATAATAATAATAATAATAATAATAATAATAATAATAATAATAATAATAATAATAATAATAAACCTCAAGGAACATTGACCAGAAATTTGCTAGCATATTCTCTCTAGTTCCATGTTCATTTAAAATACAAAAGACACATTTCGCTATCATTGCATTCTCACACGTTGATAAGAGTGAATGAGCCAATCTGCCAGGATGCAGTACTGTATAATACATTCTAATAATATGTTCTGCCTGTGAAAATAATGTAACCATAATCTAACAAGTGGACATCCTATTTGTTTAGTGTCTTTTGATGTTAAAAAGAATTTAATGTGGGTCCCTTTGCGTTAGAGATAATTAGTTTTTGAGCTTATACTAGCTGATTGCCCTTTGCTATCCGAATATTTACGTCAGTGGAACTGCAAGTAATAAGATTAACTACGTTGAGAACTATGGAAATCGACACTAATTTGGCCATTATGGACACGTCGAACTTAGATTTGAGTGGCAATAAGAAGATCACTCTTCATCTCAGTGATTTCGAAAACTATGATTTTTTTTAACAGTAATGTCGGTCGTTTTCGATCATTTTTTACGACCTACTCTATTTTTACTCTTACTTCCAATGCTGATACGACCTAAGGTATAGCATCGGAGTGTCTCTATTTATTTTAGCGACCTTTAAGCCACGATTGGCGGTAATGTTTGTCGTTTTCATTGTTACATGCCATCAACTTCAATCCCCACCTTTACCCATGAGGCTGTCTTTGGAATTAAATGGCACTGGGATAGTCATTATTGATCTCAGTATTTCCATTAAGTGTCAATTCGATATCAATAACGGTTTTCGATTATTTTACATGTTCCTCCCCCGAAAATATTGGTACGGATGTCTCCAAAATAGGCTCTTTTTCGAGGTTGTAATTTATATGTATACTAACTAAATTTAGTTGAAATTGCTCGATGAGTTCCACAGTTATGCAGGAATATACATACGTTTCGTAAGATAGATAAACTGAGATTCACGTTTATAAATGCCAATACAAATTTATGTACGCTATTTATGTCAAATTTATGTATCATTTTTCATCTGAAACTCTGAGGTTGATCTCTCGAGAGGTATTCCAAATGTTACACTATTGGTCTTGGCAGTATTTGGATGCTTTAAAAAGATTTGCTCATACAATTTTGGTTTGAAGGGCCTACTTGCACCACTAGCGTCTCTGGGATGTATTTTATTGGGATGGGGGGGGGGCACATCAAAGAAAGTGATTTAAATGTAAGTACCAAATCCAGCATGTTTATTACCTTCGATTCAATTTGTTACCTTCCTTCTTACCTTCACTGACCCGCTACCCCCTAAGAACTATGTTATAAGCCTAATCGTCTCACAGCCGGAATATTATATTTCAAATAAATATAATTATTATTATTTCTGTGTTATTCTGTCGATAGTTAACAGATAAGATTAGAATAAAATATTGAATATTTTGTATTTAAAATATTGAGGGAACGCATCCCCCCGTCCAACTGCCAGAGACGCCCATGACTTGCACTTTGGGGGAAAAAAGGATAAGACGGGTAGTAAGATATAACTTAATACATAATTAATTTTAATTCTTTATTTTAGTGTGTGATAAAATATCCTAACGTTTTATATATTAACTATAACTTCTGTTCTTTCTCTCTGTCTCTCTCGCAATGAACTACAAATTTCGATTTTTTTTCTTTTATGTGGAATTATTCTAAAAGTATATGTTTTAGTTCTCACGATTTTCCAACAGAAGGAAGGTGTTGGAAAACAATACCAAACAGTAGGCCTTATATACTGTATATTTTTGCTGCGAGAGTAGCAAGTCTCTTGAACTAAGTCATCGAGCGGGAAGGAAGGTGGGAGAGCAGTTGTGGAGCTGAAGTCCATAACTGTGTGTTGTCTTAACTGACATGCCATCACGCACGGACCAAACACACGCAATTCAACTCCTTCTGCTCAGCTGGCTAAGCAGACCAGTCAATCACGTGGATTCGAAAGAAGTCGCAGATGATGGTAGTAAATATAATGCATTTTATTAAGGTATCGTAGATTGTTTTAGAAAGCTAAATATTGCAGAGATCTTCATGCAGCAGCTAATCCAGAATGATCGTTTGGGGGAAGGAAGTGATTTGCTTCCTGGAGGATGAGCGTAACCTGAATGTGGCCAGAATTTTAATTTGCAAGAATGGGACGCATTTGAATCCGGGGCTGGAGTGAGGTGTAAACGTGATTTCCAGTTTCAATTTTGGGACCCGAAATTTTGTGTGTGTTTTCTTAGAATGAAATTACTACTTTCTTCAGATTTAAACTAAATACGCAATTCTGTTTCGGAGGCGTAGTGGTCACGATTCACTTCACACATAGTCACCGCGATATATCAGACGCGCTATCTTGCACAGTACCTGCACAAAAGAAAATACTATATTGACGATGGCGTTCATTTTAATGTACAATTTTCTTTAATCATTTATATTTTGAATAGCAATAGAGTGACAACAGTTGAAAAAAACAAGACAGGCTCGGTCTACGCAAAAACAGATAACAAAAGTATACATGCAGAAAGAATAATACTGAACGTCAAGAAATAACAAAACACATTATGATATTTCTATGTACACTCATGTCCAAAATGATTGTCGCATCTCTATAACTGTCTTCTTGTAAGAATATAATTTGATAATGATTTTGCAGGGTACGTTTAATACTGAAACTATGTGTATAATCGAGAAATGTATATTTGTGGTAAATTTCATAGGAAAAGAATTGTAAATACGAAAATTAGAATGAGTACAACAAAATGTTGCTAAATGGACAAGAAACTTTTATTTTCGTTTTATTGTTCTTATTTACTGCTCTTTTGAGATGAAATTTGCCACAGTCATGTATTTGCCGATTCTACAAATACTAACATTATAAGAAATACTGGACGAATTCGTTATAAAATTATATTCGTACAACAATATATTAATAGACATGCGAATATAATTTTGGAGACGAGTGTACATTTCTTGGTAGCTTAAAAATAATATAATAATTAATTATAATTATAAATGATGTTTAATAGTGTATGGCACACAGTGTTTCAAGTGGGCCACAATATAGGGAAGCAATCCTTTCATATTGTTTTCATTTCTGTTTATATCAGGACATAATTCAGCAAATTGAAAATTGGAAAAAATATAATATTCAAAGTGAACTACAAGGATGTTTTAGTAACTACGTGATTATTCCTTGTAGTAGTGATTACACGAACATGAATTTCGTGACTTTCAACCGAAATAAGAATATTATGATTTTTCCTCTTTAAAAAAACTGGCCTCCTCACTCAAGGGCATAGATGATGTACAGAAGAGTGAAATGAATACACCTTCTAATGCATAATAGTAATAATCACTGCATTTAAACCTTGTACTGTACTAATAAGAGGAACCCGGAGCGACGAGCGGTTCGAAGATAACATACAATAGTAACGTATAAACCCTAGCACCAGAGATAACTCGAAAACCGCTTGCTGTAAGCTTGCATTGAGTTAGATTGGAAAGCGTGTAAGCATGCTGCGTGCTGGATTCCAGTAATGAAGTTACATGGGCGCAACCTTGCATTGAGGTTTCACCTCAACCTTGACTCAAACATTTTACGCTGGCGTGATGATATATGACGCTGTGAAGTGTCTAAAGCATCCCTTGAAAGTACAACAAAAGGCAGATTGTACGAAAGCATGCGTTGAAAGTGCAAGCATAGAAAGTCAAAAGCCAAGCACGGGCCAACTTGCCGAAAGCTTTCTTGCTACTTGGGAAGAAATGAATTGTGAATATACATCCTGTATGAATATAATATATTGCAGTACTCCTTATCCATATAAATCACTAGTCACTGTGAAGGTAAATGCACAATTTATTCAATAAAATACGGCAAATAATGTAATAACCAAAATATCAATACTATACTTTCTGTTACACAAACTCAATAGATATCTTGAAGACCTAGCACGAAATGCGCATAAATTTTTACATGAATTAAAATTATATAGAATCAAATATAAGCCATTATAATGCATAAAGAATTAAAAATAAAATGAATTCCACTGAACGATTCGCAAAGCATGCAATAAAATGAACGAAATATCAGAAATGTAAAACCAAAGTGATGTTTCCGTTCATTACTGCACACAAACTATATTTCCTTTAATATACCCACTGTCAATGTTATTTGATAATATCAGATGTTTGGGGAAAAAATGCTAATTAAAATTTAATTTTGAAAAATTCTCATCTTTCAACGAAATTACCAATTGACAAAAATGTCCGTTTAACTAGTTCTTTTATTTTCATCTAAGATATAATATAGACCTCCGTTTGGCCCACTGGCTAATATATTTTGCTATTAGTGCGCGTGATCCCGCTTTCGATTCCCGATGGGGTTCAGTTGAGCAAAAAAGTGGTTCGGATTCCACCATTATCTGTAGGTCCACGTCTCCTTTAGCCATCCTGGCAAAATCGTTTGACGTTAAACAAACATATCAAATATCATTTATAATAGAGTATAGAACTTTAAAAAAACAATTTCAGAAACTTTTTTGAGTTCGTCTTTCTTGATTTAGAATTCCATTTATATATCTAGTTTTAGGGCACGATTTTAAAATATACATTTTTAGTTCAAAGAGTGAACCGACTTGTCCTCCTTCCTACAGCTGTTCATTCAACGAATGAGTCATATTCTTGCTCCTTTGTGGCTTATGGTGGCTACCTCAAGGGAGTAGGGACAGAAGTATTCATAATTGAAATATGTCTGTATTAAGTACAATTAAATATCACATATTTTATAAGACTCCCCTGGACCTGTCACACAGATTGGATCGGTCGCTAAAAGACCATACTTGTATTTCCCAAAGATAAATATGGGTGTTAAAAATATACAAATATACCTTCGGGGGTTCCCCTCCGCCCCCACGTGGATCCACCAGTGCCTTCATGTACGAAATTCCGGAAAGTTTCTATATAATAAATCCGATCAACATCTCCTGACACAAACCACCCTAACCTCATGTTTATATATGAAAGTATGAATACCACATATGGAAATACCTTGTCAACAACCCCATGAGTAAAACTACAGGTGCTGACGGCGATCCTCTACATATGGCAGCGTACAGTTTGTGGTGCCAGCTTTGGTAACCGAGGCAAGTCTGACTCGTTTTTGAAAGAGAACGCACTTGGAAGCCAATGATTGGTTGAAATGAAATGAAACGAAATCTTTAAGTTTTACTCCCCCAGGTTATGCCGGCTAGGCTAAAGGAGACGGAGATGAGAAACGAATGATATGTTGGAATGAAGAAAGTGGGAGGAAATGGGAGAACCCCGAGAAAACCCACGCACAAGAAGTGTATACCACAAAGTTCACTTGGTGTAAGCTGGGATCGAACCAAGTACCTCATGCACCAGAGGGGAATGCTCTACCACTAAGCCATCGTTGCCCTTCCGATGATTGGTTGAGTGATGGTTGCTGTCACAGTATCAACGTGCAGCTGTCCATGCCATTGCCCTGTTCTCTTGTAGCCGCCGACCTTCTCATCATACATTATGCTCTTCCAAAAATAAAGGTGAAATAAATAGTTTTTTTTACGTATAATGTCATGTCATCTGTAATCCACGGAACCAAATGAAACGTTAAAAACTACACGAAAAATGTTGCCTGCATACCGGGCCAAGAAGCATCTACCCCAACTTCTTTTTTATTTCTATGTTCTGTCTTACTTCTCTAAAATTTTCGCAGTGAGGCAATTGAAGGAGAGTGCAAAATAGTACTGTGAAGTAACTGTGCATTAGATGTCAAGTGACCATGAGAAAACTGTATAAAACTCTTAACTTAATTCACTAAATTCGAATATTTTCTTAAATTACATTATTAACGAAAGAAACGTGAACTTTTGAAAATTCATTGGAAGAAAACTTTGATCAGGATTGTACATTCTCAGACACCTGTTATAAACGCATATTTGTCAATAAACTCGACTAGCTTCCTCATCACTTTTCCACATACCTTCAACCATAGCCTGATTCATTGAACTCCTAAGTCATCAAACTTCAGCCGAACAAAACCATGGAGGACACATCACCAAGGGGTATTCGACACACAATTAGGATAGGTGCAGGATCGACGAGAGAAGCGGATCGCTCCGTTGGAGGACGACCGACTCCATGTCTCAAAAGTACCATTCTGTTGCTTTATCACCGCAGATTCATCAAGCTTCAGCAGACTAGTAGAATGAAGGTGTAGGAGAACATCATCGTAAAGACGCATTATCAACGCCCCTTGCAGATCAACAGGATAGAGATCTAGGTGTTGACTGTCTCCAGCTTATCCAGGCTCTTTCAGGGGAAAACATTCATCGTTCCATATGACTAGGACGACGCCAGCCTCAATGGATCTTTCAGGCTAGTGCTCATCCTTTATGTTTTAATCATAACCTTTCTCTTTCTCTCACCCTTTCCTACAACTAGTCGTTATTCAAATTAGAAGCATTTGAATTTTATTTAAATTCAATCATAATTTCGTTGTTAAGTAAAGTGTTGTGCATCAGTTCCATTTCCTATTGTTACATTATTCTGTGAGTATTTTAGAGATTATTCTGAGTTACAACTGATGGCACAGAACCGACACATGGTGGAGAGCGGCATTTCCGTACAACGGGATCAAAATACTGCCTTTAATGAAACAAATTCGTTTGCCCACAAGTAGATATTCAAATGCCACTCAAAACTGACAAGGAGTCACCCGAATTTCTCACTAGGAATCCAATAGGACCGCCAGTTCCAAAATGGCCTCCTCCTCTTTCACATTTTTTCACACATTTATTCAAATACCTAATTTATATCAGAATTTTAAAACTTTTTTCTTTATTTATTGGTAGAGAATGAAATAAGCTCTCGAACGAATATAGATCCATGTAGGTCTTTGTATATGTAACAATTATGGCCGCCATTTTCTAATATGACTGTTGTAATACAGAGGCTTTCCCATAAGAAAATTACCAAAATACTGGTTTAATAAAGCAAATAATTCCTTTTGCATACAATTAGGTACCCGAATGCTGCTCAAAAATTGATATGAAGCCAGCTGCATTTCTCACTCGAGATCTAATATGGCAGCCATTTCCATAATTGCCTCTTTTTTCAGGCTTACTTCTCACATTTTTTTGCATATACTGTGAAGTATCAGTGTAATTATAGTGACATTATTGTGAGATAACTGTTTAAACTTTTAAAGTACTTCATCAAATTCAATTATTTATTAGCGGCTATGTTCTACAGAATCATGAACTCTCTTTAAAATCCAAAGGAATAAAAAAACTTTTATTAAGATTGTACATTTCCAGACAGCTTCTGTAATCACATATTTGTTAATAAACACGACTAGTTTCCTTCTTCACTTTCCGCATACCTTACGCAGAGCATGATACTTCCCCATTCGTTGAACTCCCAAGTCATTATTTTGGAGCCAGACAAAATCACGGAGGACACATCAACTACGGGTATTCGCCACGAAGTTTAGGAATGTGCAGGATCATCGGAGGCAAGCAGATCCCACCATTGGAGGACGACCGACTCCATGTGCCGAGAATACCATCCTGCCGGTTCATCGCCGCAAACACATTTTCAGTTTTACATCTAAGTAGTGGCATGAAAGTGTAGAAGAGTATCATCGTAAAACGTGCATCATCGCAGAGAGAACTCGACGCCCCTCGCCCTCACGTTATCCTCCATTCTTCACGGTATTACGTCACGAATACCTATCAACCAAATAATTCCTGTGGAATGAAATAACACACACGGGCTACGGCAGATGAAGAGAGAGAGAGAAAGACAGAGAGAGAGAGAGAATCATAGATCACATGTGCAGGCTTTTAATTGGCTCTCGCTATTCCCTCCTATGAAATACTTAAAGCCGTTTCAAGCAGCCAGGCAAGAGTACGAACAGCCGTGTCGGTTGCAACAATGCCACTACTATGGATTCGCTGACTGCCATATACGTATGCAGTTTCCGATCGAAACGCTACACGCGGAATGTACTCGAACTAAAAATTTATACGTTTTTCATATTTCTAGGACGACGCCAGCCTCAATGGATCTTTCAGGCTAGTGCTCATCCTTTATGTTTTAATCATAACCTTTCTCTTTATGTTGCCAGTGCAATTTTTTCAACTAAGTTTTTTTTTTTTTGATAAGTTCACTCTAGACAACAAGCGGTGGCTGCAGTCTGAAGGATGAAGAGTAGGAAAAGCATGGAAAATGATATGACGAACGTATACAGTCGTTATATATATATATATATATATATATATATATATATATATATATATATATATATATATATATATATATATATATATATATATATATGTGTGTGTGTGTGTGTGTGTGTGTGTGTGTGTGTACGTAACATACATATTATGGATCATATGCGTAGAATACACATTATGTTTATTTCTGTTCCGCAGAAAACTTTATTAGATTAATAGCAACACAATTCGAAATATAATTTTGTTACTACCGACCTGAATCGTAGGAGATCACATAGATAACCTAATCTATGTAGCGAAGATTTATATCAATCTGAAAATATGAAGGTAATCAAGAAATTTCTGCCACTTTTTTCACACACCATATTCGAACATCGATATGTCACCTAAGATGTGTCTAGAAGATCGAAAATAGTTTCCACCAGCATCAACGATCTTCTACCAACGTGCTGGAATGCCATGCATTCCATCGCTGTACAACATGGTGTGCCGTGATAACCAAGAAAGTATAAAGTGCATTTTGCACTTCTACTAGGGATTTGAAGTGGTGTCCTCTAAGGTGATTGTACAAGAAATGGAACAGGTAATGATCAGACGGTACAATATCTGCGTAGTAAAGGGAATATAATAGTGTTTCCCATCCAAGGGGTAGAATGGTGTCCAGGTCATCCTAAAAACGTGGAGTTTAGCACTGTTCTGTAAAAGAAGGACCACTTTGCGATTAAGAAGGGCTGGCTCAAGAGTTTTGAGTTTTTCTTGAACACAGCTCAATTTCTGACCGTATACAGTTCCATTGATGCACACGGCCGTGAGCAGTCCTCCAAACACACAGAGGATTTTATTCTGGTGCAGTGCTGTTTTGAAACCGGTTTATGGGATGTTAGCCAATGATAATGGCCCCTTGGAGCTTCGTAGAGGATCCACGTCTCATCAAATTTCGACACCCAGTCTAGAAATGGGTCCTCCCTCAGACGAGACATCAAACACACACAGATATTTGCTCGCGTTGCCTTCTGGTCAGTAGCCAAATCATCTGGGACCCATCGACAAAACTTCTAGTGTTTCTCAAGTTAATGAAGGTACTGCCGAATGGTTTCTCTACTCACTCTGAATTGTAGTCCTAGTTCCTCACATGTCTGGTCACTGTTCGTTTCAATTGCTACCTGAAGACCTTCATTTTGTATATATGTTGGTTTTGCGGAACGTAGTACGTCTTCGCGTGTTTCGTCAACGTCTTTAAACTTGTTAAATGACCGCTGCACTGTCAGCGTTGTTATGACACCCTCATCAAAGGCCTGGTATACCTTCCGCTACACTGCAGATGCGTTTGACCCCAGTTTGAACACTTACATCATACACGCCCTTATGACGCTCTGTGTATGCACCATGTTCACTCTGTCCTTACGCAAGTTTACGGTGTAACCGAATTGCCACAACCATGTAGTATGTTAGATACACACCCACGAAAACTGACCGTCGTCTTATCTCCATTCGCATTCAACTCACCGTGTGAGCACCAATGGAAAACATACCTCCGCAAGAAGCGACAGAACTTTTTTGGTTCCCTTTATACTTACTTTATCCTAAAATATGCGTTACGTTAGATAAAATATTGATTGATTCTTTCTTGTGACTATTCCAATCAATTACAAGCAATTTGGTCTGCTACGTGTTCTTATTCGTATGTAATTTCTCCTGTTATATAGGGGTTTGTAGATGTGTTCGTAGTCTTTATTAGCTCTGTTATGTTCGTAGTCTCTGTGTAATATCTGATCGGATTATGTGTTCATTGTATTAAGTCATTTCGATTATGTTACAATAGAGAATGAAAAATGTGCTCATGAGAGAGAACTAATACACCCTTAAATACATGGGGCCCACATGAGCTAGGGGGGACGGGCCCCCGGCTGCCCATGATCAGCGCCCTTGACGACAGTCGTGTAATAAATGTTCTTGACGCTTCGTGTCTACATCTGTTGACAGTGTGCGATTTACAAAGGAGTTGAGGGGGAATACCCTTTTTTATACTGGGTGTTGCTATAACCAAAGCAGATTTCCCCCTCATTTCAATTGTAATTCTCACACTGTCAACAGATGTAGACACGAAGCTTAAAGAACATTTTTTGCACAACGACTGCAGTAACAAGAATATTTACGGAAGGGATTAAATTTTGTTCCTAGTTAACAGGAACATCAAAATTAAGTACAAGTGATTGGAAATTTCTATTGTGTTATTCATAATAAACCTATGGTGAATTAATATCTTACCTATAGTTACAAATGCCTACTTCATTGGTTGAAGCAAAAACCAAGAATATGTTTGACTCGAACGAGAATCGAACCCCGGACCCTTTGCTCTTGAGTAGCTAGTTCTTCTCACTCTGCCACGCCGTCACTTGATACGTTTGTGCGTCGTACGTTATATGCGGCGAGTAGAAAACTTTAAGACGGTTTTTCTCCGTCCTTTTTGCTCATTGCGCTCTCCCAGTTTGTAATATTAACACTTGAAATGTGCATTACCACCTCGCAGAAAATGGCCCCGAAGTTCACTTACCAAAGTGTGCCTTGTCCTTATTAGATTGTTGATTCCATTATATTCCAAGCATCATTTCTCGGATCTAGGCCTCTGAGATATGTCAATAATCGATATCGTCGATATCGATGGTGTCATATATCAACATTCGATATCGCCAATATCACGGCATCGATATATCAACATCCTAAATTTTCGATACCGATATTGGGGGTGGGCGAGTTATAGGGGCTCCGAAGACTTGCGATGGATGAAAAAAATATAATTTAACTTTTACAATGACGTATTCTAATGACAATTTCTTTATTACCACAAATTGCAATGTAAATAAACCCACTTGCAAATTTACAATTTTATATTCTGCAATTTCAGAGTTATCAGAATTTTTCTGTTCGCGAAAAAAAAAGTACCTAGCGAAAGCAAATGTTTCGAACTTTGACCTAGAATTTATCATAAGAAAGTTTTTTGTTCGTGTCGGAGATTTTCATCCGTGCTGACATTGATAATTGAAGATCTAGAGTGCCATATGTTATATGGTAAATACTATAATTGTTGCATTGAATTGCTTCAACTAAGTGCAGTCATTTAAGGATAAACCTAATTTAGATTCGTATGTGAAACGAAATGTAATTTCTGGTTAAATGTCCTACAAACAAGATTTCTATGCTAGAGTAGACGGGCGCTTAATAAAAGTGAAAGACTACAAAGAATAATGGAATGGAAATATTTGAGGAAAGCTGAGAACCGCGAACAAATCACGGACATTATGTTATTTAGCATAAACTCTTACGGCTAGTATCCAATCAGGACCTCCTCGCACTAGCAGCGGTTGCTTTTGACTGAATTACCATGTCCCCTATGTCCATAAGATTAATTATTTACGTGCATATTTTTTTTCTATACACAGCTAATTTATAGTTATAGAAAGTAGTCGTGGAAATACTTAGAAAATCTCTTTGTTTGAAGGACATCAGTCGTATCGTGTAATGGAATTTCATTCCCAGATCCCTACGTAAGTAATAAGACATTCAAATCCAATTTCGCGTTAGGGGTTTAATCTGTTTTACATGAGTTATGACCAGTAGCGTAGCGTGATATTCCGAAAGGGGGATGCCAAAGTTAGTCATTTGTGCGATATAGTACTACTGCAAGCAGCAATACATAGCTATTCCGAATGGAAATATAGGGTTATACAAAATTTAGGAGGAAGCCCCCCTAATTGGAGGTCTAGTGGGGCATAGAAAAGCGAATGCGTGGATTACGTTAGAATTTAATAACCAATTGTCTTAGCTTCTTCTTGCCACTACCGTTGTAACGAGAAAACTAGGCCCCACTTTTGTATGAACATTGTTTCCACTATCGTTCCCTTCATTTCTTTTTCGTGGGCGGCTTTTTTCTCCACATACCACACGTCAATCTCGTTCTTTCAATATATATATATATATATATATAACCCCTAGAAATTTGTCATCTTGGGTCCGGAACTCAGACGCCCGTTCGTGAATATGGGCCTGAGTGTATATATCATTTGAAGATGTAAATACAAAGCGCTTAAACCAACTCTGGGGGCCTGTTTCTGTATCCAGATACTGAAGTCAAGGGCGCAAATCTGTCTTTAACGTTCGTGGGATGGGTAAAAATGTTCCCATAATCCTTTCCTTTTTTTTAACGATGTTCAAAATATTTATGAAGTTGAAAAAATGCTGTGGAGGATTAGGGGAGCAGAGTTGTCTATAACATCGGCAGGAGGGCACATTTTAAGGCTTATTGTGGAGGAGGGGAGAAGAGACTCATATTACAGTAGATGAATCAGATTTCTGAGGTAAACCTGTTGTACTCGTATATTATATACCAAATGATGTAGATGAAATAGTGGTACATATCATTATTACAACTCAGTGCCGTGAGCATATTCTGAAATTTGAATATATGCATAATAATAATTGACATGTTTCTACTTACGCATCCACAATGATCCACATTAAAATTTTAGGACATTTGTTTTATAACAATACAAATAATGACTTCCCCAAAACTATGAAAGAAAGTCAATCAGGCCTATATTTGGCGCAACAATACTCTTATCTGAGCAAAATTATGATTACCACAAAGCATTATAGGAATTGTTACAGGAATTAAACAAATAGTTGAAAATAGACTACTAATAATTAATGACAATGAAATATTAAAAAATACGATTCTTTTTAAAAAAGGAAACAAGTCAAAGGACATCAGTTTCTTTTGTGGCAGTCGGATAGAAATCATCATCATCACAATCTCAAATCGGATTATTGGGGGGGGGCACAAGGTTGTAGGAAACATGTTCCCCTTATGTCCCCGAGATTTGTGCCAGTGACTGAAGGGCCCTGGCACAATCTTTGCTAGTGACGGGGAGTGGTGGCTCTCTTGTCCTACCAGATCGGTGACCGTAATTCTACAGAATGCTTTAAATTTATGCCTGTGTCTGTGAGCTCCTTTACGATGAAGATTACAATTACGATGCATTTAGTTACGTTTAAGGCATAACTATTTTAATACTATTATTTACATAACCGGCATGCTTCAAAAATGCGTTGAACTAAAATGCGTTCCGTTTTGTTCTATTTCCTTTATATTAGGGCTCGTACGTTTTGTTCAGAAACTATAGCTTAGTTCAAAAAATATACAGTTGGAAATACTTGAATATGCCAGCGTATATCTAAAGCAAATGTAGGGTTGTAAGGGATGAGGAGGACCGAGAAGGGAAGTATTGCGCATGCGCATTCAACAGAAAGCAGACGAAAACCCCGATGCTTTCAGTAGGCCTGGAAGCCCGAGGAAAATAGCATGCGACAGGAGGAAAGACAGAAAATGTGCATCTGAGCGACGCGCATGCGTAGGTTCCTCTTGTCAAAGTAAGTCGAGAGAGCGCGCCAGAAGATTGCAGTGGAAATAATTGTGATAATTACAAGCAAACAATTTATATATAATGAAATACGTACTTTTTCTTATTAACAGGGGATGCCGGGCATACCGGCGTTCCCTTACGCTACGCCGCTGGTTATGACGTCAAGAAAAAGAGGGCAGAGCGGGACAGTGGATAAGTGCTCACCTCTAATCCAAGGAATCACTGGTTTGTTCCCAGAACATGTAATGTTTTAGTTTGTTACATACATCATGTCTGCTTCCTTCTCTGCGGTCTCTCGTTTTCTCCAACATTACCATTCCACTAATTATTTTATACTCGTTGAGCGTTATTCGTCATTCGTCTCCTTTAGTGTAGAGAGCGTAACATTTGAATATAACACTTAAAATGCATTTCATTTCATTTAGGAATCTAAACTGCTCTTTAGTTAGTATGATATTACGGTATATCACCTATTTCATTTCTATTAATAAAAACAAACGAGGCTCGCTTTACAGTCTGTAAATAAATTCCCACATGTAAATTCAATACACTTAAAGTGATAATTTATAATTATAAATACATGGTGCTGTAGAGAAATAAAATCAAATAAAATCTCTTCGATATCAAAAAAGCATTACTCGCTATTCTTACTGTTTTGATTCTCTGAAGTTCTAATTGATGTCTGTCACTTCTTTGTTTCAATAAAATCGAAGGTGAAACATATTCTACAAGTACTGAATCCATTAGAAGAAAATGTTTTTAGAAATCTAGTTTCGTTATATCTTTTCAACCACTTCTGTTTTCAGGTACATAAATTCAAAACAAAACTTATTCTTGAGACGGTAAATTAGTGTAACAAAATCATTTTTCGAATTCTCTTACAGTTTTTGATCTATGGAAATAAGTATTAAAATAATTTTGCTAGAGTGTTGCGAGTAGTTACGTGTACTATGTTCTTTTAAAACACTGATTCTATAGTTAAAACTTCTTCTCGCTTTTATTGCCGTTCTTGTTCTGTGGCGATCAAGGTTGAAACAGTAAATTATTGGTTTTTGCCACTTCCGGTTTGAGTAGAGCTTTAACGGAGGAAATGGGATGTATTCTTTGAAGCCAAGTCGATTGCAAGAAACATCTCCCTGATATCTTTCACAGCTTTTGTTCTGTAAAAATCAATTTTGAAACCGGAAGTACTAGTGAATTTCAACTACTCCAGGTTTCAGTACAATTTTGCGTCTGGTGACGACATGACCCCTTGGGAAACCGAATTGATTATCGCTTGTGATTATTTATTTCCTTTCTGTTCTATGCTGATAAATATTGAAACCGAAAACGGATTATTTTCAACATTTCCGGTTTAATAAAGAATTAGGAAATGATGCCTATTTTTGAAACGCTGAATATATTGGGTGATTGCAGAAAACCGTTTCTTGACGACTCTTACTGACTTTGCTCCTTTGGGTTACTGTTGAAACTGGAAATGGTTTATTTCTACGGCTTTAGATTTGAGTAGAGGGTTAACAGAGAAGACGCAAGCTATTCCTGCACGCTGAATTGATTCCAAACAACTGCTTTTGAATATCTTTTACTATTTTTGTTTTGATATCTATTGACGGACGGACGAACGGACAATACCGTTCTATAATATTTCCGGGTCTTGTGCATACCGTAGTTTGGAAGTCCACCTATTTCATTTGATGGACTGATTTGATCGCTCTTTGATATTACGCGCAAGCATCTTTGTTTTCGGTATTTGTTTGTTTTTAATTTTCTCTTTACTCCACTATCTACATTCTTCTTTTGCGTGTTACTACTGTGTCTCATATAAAAAGTGAAAGAATATTTTATTTTAAACTTTAACTATATTATTTGTTTCGGTGCATAGAGAGTCGTGGTGAATCAGAGTAGGGCGTTCACTTCTGGTGTGCGGCGTTATTGGTTCGACCCCACCTCGCACGAAGCTAGCTTTGTAACACGAAAACAAGGTGTACTTGAGTATTCTTCTGCTCGCTAATACTTTCATTACTCCACTGTTTCATTCATTCCCATCATTACCGTCTCCTTTAGCCTACATGGCGTAAACGTGGGTAGTACAACTGAAAGATTTCATTTTTACTTGGAAACGACGAGAAGAGAGCTGAAAATTTAGTGATCGTGAATAAAAATATTGAATTCAAGATTTCAACGGATCAGCTTAAGGTTTAGTGGCCCCGCGTAGCGTAGTCACTAACGCTCTCGTCATGGGTGGGAGCGGTCACGGGTTCGATTCATGCTGGAAGCACTCGATCGAAAAAGTGTAAAGAGCTTTTTCAGGCCAGCAACCTTGAATAATGTTTTCCTCATTCCCACCAGGGAAATGCCGGGGTGGTACATAATTTATAGGTCCCAAGCCGCTTACTTCCATCTCTTTCCCCGGAATAGTGTGTTCGCCGAGGGATGTCATCCCTCAAACATTGAGGGCTAAATGACCATAGATGCCGAAAGCCTAGAAGTCTAATATCCCAATTAGTGGCAAATATTAGGCTGTGAATGAGTGGAGGAAATGAAGGATGCATGAATTGGTTTTCTTCGCTCCAAACGCGAACGCTAATAAGTTTTCATGCACACAGATTTCCCTTTGTGTGCATGAGAAACTTTTGCTAGCGCAGTCCGTTGCACAAGATATTGTAATAGGACTTTGATATCTTCTAACTGAGCTATCAAGGTATTTTTTCTGCAGGCTGACTTACAATTTCATTTACGTTCTGAGTATTAACATCTAAAGTATTTTCTTTTTGCTGTATAGCATTATTACCAACAGGATGTATATTGTATCCGTTTGTTATTGCCAAGGCCTTCGATCGCTAACAGCGCATGCTGATAAGAAAAGTAACTCTTTCCTCTAAACCTAAGGACTTTGCTAAGTCAATAACAGTCTCATATGATTTCCTTACGACTACAGAATAGAACGAAGGCAATAACCCATCGAATATCAAGTTAATTTGTTCAGTCAACGGCATCTTCGTATCGTACTCGACTATTAATTTTCACTTATGAAAAATGTAATCTGAGACAGATTCAGAATCTAACTGTTCCCTATTTCTCATTTCTTGTTCTAAAACTTGCGAAACTATGTTATCTTCATAAGCCTCTATTAATTTCTTCTTAATCTGAACATACATGAGATTGTCATATTCTAAAGTCGATTTTAAAGCTAACAAGAAAGCGCGAGCTCCATTTTCTAAATAATACGGCAACAAGTGACGTTTCTGTACATCACGTAGGTTATGAAGGATAGAAAAATCCTCAAAATGATTAAAAATGACTGAACTGACTAGTTCAATTTGCCAGAAAATTTGTGGGGTTCTACTAAACGATCTAAGGAAGAAGATATAGCACTAATATTCTTTATTATTGTTATTTTCATAATCACATAACACTTCTTATACACTAACAGAAAGAAAAACAAAATATAACAAATTGGCAGAATTTTCTCTTCTCACCCGCTTAATCATTCAAGTAAAAAACAATAAAGCAAAAATTACTCTAATTAAGCAAATGCATAAACGTAGCGAAAGTGGGCGGGTGGGCTAAAAGTTACTCTACTCAATTTCCCTCAGCAAAAAACTATAAATGAATCTGTACAGAGTACTCAAAATGCATCGTTACTATCTTTTTAAAATCTCTAAAGTACCTGACTTATTTATCGAAACAATTAACTTATAGAAAAATATTTAGAAGTTTGGAATCGTTACATCGGCGTAAGCCTCACAGCATCTCCATCCATGCTCCGAAGAACTATTCAAAATATTTAGAAATGTTGCGATCATAACAAAGGCGTAAGCATTGCAGCATCTCCGCCTTGTGCCGGTGGGCACAAGTAAAATATTTGAAAATTTGGGATCTTACAGCATCTACCACCATGTGCCGATGCTGTGCCATCAGTTGTAGCTCAGAATACTTATTAAATGAATGCAACCAAATGGGGATGAAACTGATGCACAACACGGTACTTAACTGTAAAAATGTGGTTAAATTAAAATAAAATTCAAATGTTTCTAATTTTGGAAAATGAGTAGTTGAGGGAAATAAATGAGAGAGAGAGAGATAGGATATAGTTAAGAAATAAAGGAAGAGCACTAAACTGATACCTTCAACGAGTCTGGCGTCATTCCGGTCATCTGGAACGATGAAGGGTTTGCCTTGGAGGAACCTGGATGTTCTGGTAACAACCAACAACTGGATATCAATCTTGTTGAACTGCTAGGGGCGTTTCTCTCTCCGTGATACTTTTCTGCGATAATGCGTCTTTAGGAAGTCCTCTTACACCTTCATTCCACTAGTCTCAACTGAAGAACTCAAAGTGTCTGCGGCGATGAACCGGCAGTATGGTATCCTCAGGACATGGAGCTGGTTTGTCCTCCAATAGTGGGATCTGCTTGCCTCCGATGATCCTGCACCTTCCTCAACTTCGTGGCGAAGACCTCTTGTTGTTGTGTCCCCTTGGTTTTGTGTGGCTGAAGAATGATAACTTTGGAGTTCAATGAATCGGTAAGTATCAGGCTGTGCCTGAAGGTATGCGGAAACGCAATGAGGGAAACTAGTAGAGCTTATTAACAAATATGTGCTTACAAAAGGTGTCTGAGAATCTACAATCTTAAAAAAAAATTTCTTCCGACGACTTTTAAAGAGAGATTCTGATTCTATAAAACACGTCACTCTAGTTTAATAGATTATAGTGATACTTCACACAGGAAAATATCAAACCCAATTATCTCATTTTATGTCTGCAATACCTTCGCACAATTTCATTCAATTCGGTGGACTTCTTCTTGCATTTCGGACCTCAAATTTCAAAATTTAGGGAGGAGGCTTTTGCCCACTAAAACTGTTTCTCCGCAGAAAATAAAAGAAAACCCGTATTCGTTTATTTTTTGAGTATTGTCTCTACATAATTTGTCGTTTCAATTCTTCATGTTCTTCTAGCACTTCTGACATACGGTTATTTGCACTTTCGATATTTCACGATCACAGTTCTGGAGATGTCTGTGTCCCAACTAGACCTTTTTCTTTTTTTCAAGAAAATAAGAAAAACATATTCCCTCATCTTATGTCTACAATATCTGTGCACAATTTCATTAACTTCGGTACACTTCCTCAGGCCTTTTAGCCTTAACTTTCAGAATTTTGGGTGTTGGCTTTTGGCCCCTAAAGCCGTTTCCAACGCAAAATAAAAAAAAGACGCGTTCCTTTATTTTTTGGTATGTTGTTCATACACGAAGCTACGTTGCAATTCTTTGTCCTTTACACACATCTGACATTCTTACAAGCACTTTCAATATTACGTGATGAAAGTTTTGGAAGGGTCCGTCCCCCACCTAATTGTTTTTCCAGGAAAATTCGAAACACGTGTTCCCTCATTTTATGTCTGCAATATGTCTGTAAAATTTCGAATACTTTGGTTTACTTGGTTTTTGTCTTTCGGGTGTCAAATTTCAAAATTGTAGGTGGAGGCTCTTGCCCCTTAAGGCCGTTTTTTTTCGCAGAAAATAAGAAACATGTATTCGTTTATTTCATGTGTAGTATGTACCTCACAAATTTCATCAAAATCAGAGTGTTACACTTCGGGAATGTTACTTGTTAGTAATAATATTTCTTTAAAATTTTGTAGACAAATAGAAAGAATTAGAGCGCAAAATTGGGATCAATTAGAACTTTCGGCTCCTATCAACATTGAAAGAAATTACAACAAAAGTATTTGGATGCAAGGTAGGCATGAAATTTGAAACTGAGATTTAACTATATTTCAGTCATGATTTTAATGCACACTGCAAAGTTCTTAAATGGTAATTAAGTCAGAATTTTACATCCAAATTAAGTTGCAACATAATAATTCTTGTTAGAAAACCCGAATCGGCAATGCGAATTTAAGTTTAGCCTATACTTTACTTACATAACATGGGAAAAAGTGAAGAGTGTAGCCTAAGTGTTTTGCGATGCGATTTAATAAATTCCATGTCTTCTACTCGGCAGAGTCCACCTCAATTTTTTTTAAAAAACAAAACATTTTTTCATGAGTAACATTTAGGGATGCACACGAGACAAATTGAGACAGGATTTTCCTGACAAAATTCGTGTCGAGACACGGCTGTTCCAATAGAGAAATATCCAGGTTTTGAGTGGAGATATCACTTTTGCAGCACAATTTGGAGACGAGATAGCCAGAAATCTTGTCTCGTGCGCATCCCTAGTTACATTAGCGCCCACTACATGAGTTACAATTTATATTATAGAATATACTATGAGCTTTAATAGAAAATGTGCAGACACTCGATAATTATTACGTAGTAAGATTTCAATAGATTCAGTGATTGATCGTGCCGCGTGTGAAGTTTGGAAATATGAATTGGTTTCGACAGGAGCCGATCCAAAAAGAATTTTATAGGGGCTACAGACCCCCCCCCATGACGCTCAGGTATACACTGAATAGAATGGGTTTCAATTCTACTTTATTTACACTGGGTAAAGTTGGAAACTATGGTTTACTCCATTCCTTGATCATATCCTGGTTTTGGGTATTAATATCTGGTCAGAACTTGCTGTTGTAGAAGCCTCAAGTTCATAAGCGATAAAATAGTATTTCTGCATTACGCACCTTTTTAAACTATTTTCAATAGTTGGATGTATCTTCAAACAAAGCCTCCTCGAAAGGTTTGCTTTATTGGATACTGTATTTCTGACGATGCTTCTATTGTCAAATAGTGTATATAGGTTTATTTTACATAGAATTGCAAACGCCAAAATGGTTTTTGTTTTTGTATGAATTCAGCGTCCCGAGAATGGGTTCAATCTGCTGCATTCACCCTGTATGAAAACCGGGAGTACTAGAAATCTACCGTTTGCAGTTTTAACGTTGATCGCTGCAGAACTAAATTGATAATAGTTCACGAGAAGTGAATTTTTGGTATCTATTTAAGGTCTTAAGAAAAATATCTGCTATGTCTCTCTCTAGTAAGACTGAAAGTGGTATTTATCTACTTTTAATATTGAATTCACAAAGTTTGGGAGTCTACCGTGGTTTTACAATCTTGAAATGAAATTTATTTGTCAAAACTTTAAGATCACATTAAATTCGAAACGCTTCCTATAACCTTATTTGAAATACAAGGTAGTATAATTGTAATGATTCAAACAATTAAGTGACTAGGTTGAAAGTTGGATGCCCTTTCTTCCTATGTTAATGGCGACTTTCACTTCCGGAACTTCTGTATACTTTTCTCGTTTGGAGAACTAATGATAGGGTAAGGGGTAATTGTAATCCACAAGACTTACTCTTCACCATTACCCGCTAACAGCAATTTATTGACTAAATAAGCAATTAAAAGATAACTTGTGAGGGAATCATTAGTATAGAAATAAATGCCTGAATCAGATCTATATCTGAAATGGATCCAAGCCCTTTTCTTGTTTTAAGTCATCAATACTTCGTACACAAATGAATATCATATTTGTGGAAATACATTTTATTTCTGTTTGTGGTTATAGATTTTTACCTATTTCACATAATATCAATGGAATTGATGGTTATCTTGCGGCGGTATACGCTATTAAAATGAAGCGTGTGTCAAATGTTATAAACTATTCATTACGTGTTTATCACCTACGGTATATTCTTCATCTAACGTCTTTATTATTAATGTTTGTTTCAGACCTGTCTAGAATGGAGGAGAATAATTATTAGCCGCTAATTAGGTGAACTGAGCAGTATTATTGAGAAATTTCTTGTTGGATGTAGACGGTAAGTCTGTCTTCAGTTTTGATTATTACTTCCTTACTATAGTCTATGTTGCATTCCTAAAGGAGCTACTATAGTCCTGACTAAAGTCATCGTATCTTTAATTTCCTATTATTTTAATTTAACTTTAATTTCCTTTCTTCGCGCGCTACCTTTGCCAGCTGTTTTAAACCTGGTAACAAAATTTACATCATAGGGGTCAAGGTGGAACAAAAGGAGCCCTACGGGGCTTTTAACCCCTTACTACTACTAGCACTACTACTACTACTACTACTACGCTAAGAACGATTTTCATTAGTAGCATGTTGCGCCAGCACGCCCGCCTACAAGGGCCGACGGCAGCGCGCTTTTGATTTCTGCAATATATAAGCTAACTGCCAAAAAACACTAGAATCGTGTATTTGTTTCGTACTTTCTACTTCCTGGCTACTGTGGACTAATTTGAACCAAAACTGAAGTCAAAGGAATTTATGACCTACTTACGTGAATCAGATCAGTTGTTGTGCTTTTGAGAATATGGTTCGTAACATAAAAACAGATTTAAGAAAAAAGGAAATCTACAACGAAACTTGATTGGATTATGTTTTAATGGGAACCTTAAATGTTTATTATTTTCAGTCGTATTCCACAATTACTGGCTATAATTACTTCCTTAAAAGCGGTAAATATTCTATACCAGGGGTCGCCAAACTTATAAAGCATCTGAGCTACAGTACCGTTTTCAAATCCTACTGTGAGCTACCGTACAATTTCTAAATCCTACTGTGAACTACCGTACCATTTCTAAATCCTACTGTCAGCTACTGTATCATTTCTAAATCCTACTGTGAGCTACCGTACCATTTCTAAATCCTACTGTGAGCTATAATACCATTTCTAAATCTTACTGTGAGCTACCGTACCATTTCCAAAACCTACTGTGAGCTACCATACCACTTCTAAATCCTACTGAGAGCTACCAACGGAGATAATTACCGTCTTTTTTTTAAATCTTACATTAGTTTATTGTGTATAAACTTACATTTCTATTAAATTTAAAAGCAAACTATGTAAGTTAGCAAGTGTCTCAAAAACATAACATGCACAACCTCACGCGTATACAATCAACTATGAGATGAGGCTGACAATGACAGTTGCGCGGGAGAAACAAACTGTTGTTGCCATCAGCGCTTGCTGACGTTAGCGTCAGCTCAGTGGAGGAACAAAGGTTAGCCAACCGAAGCGCTAACGCGATCTATCTAGCGATCGACGATTTGATGATCACTGATCTGTACAAAAGTGTTCTCAACTAGTGTGAAGGAAGCAATCTTCCGTTTTAATAATGTTTTTATCAATTGTAACCTCTTTTGTGTTCTTACTGTGTTCTTCCACCACATATCATTTTACTAGTATCAGTCTCCTGGTTAATATTTTATTCAAGACTCATCAGAAATATTATACTCTCAAACTTAGGAAGTAAATCTAAGTTCCTAGAAAATCAGAAATCCGAAAAACCGACATTTCGCTTTTCACCAAAACCGGTTCGGTTTCGTTCAAAAACTGGTTCGATGGTTCACCAAAACCAAGTTCGATTTTCTCCAAAAACCGGTTCGGTTTTCTCCGAAACTGGTACGGTTTTCACCGAACACATTAAACTATATCTGTGGAATCGGAAGCCGTTTCCGGAGAACAACGAAAAATTATTCTGGCTAGAAACAGAACCAGTTTTTGAATAACTGAAACCGGTTTCAATGAAAAACTAAACCGTTTTTTAGAAACATTTCATAAACCGGAAACTGAAAAAACTGTTTTTGTGTTCACGCAGATTTTTCAGCAGGTCATATGTATTAGGGTGAGTCAAATTTCACCTTTTTTGAAAATCGGTTCGGCGTAGCGGTAAAGAGGTGCCTTTAACTGAGCAAAGTGTGCCAGATTTTTTTTCAGAATGTTTAGTCGCATCAATGTTTTATGCAAATTGTATCCAACACGCACTACACCCTACCATATTTCACGTTTTGGGCCATGTGAAACACATATATTCTAAGATATATGTTTTTTTTTAAGATTCCGTCTTAGGGGCAGCTTGAACTATACGTCTTTCACCCCTTACAAAGCCAATTTATGTGCAATTCTTCGATTAAATTGGCCAAAGCTAGAAGGTTGCGTTTTTTCTTATTTGTATGTATACACGGCTCCAAAAGCGCATTGCCACCTGAAATTCTCCGTTTCCTGCAATAGCAGGCAACTCAAAAAGCTCAGCGGTTGCGTTGGTTGCGAATTCGAAAGGTGTTGGACCAAACCTCAATTTTGTAACAAATATATCAGTGTAGCAGACTGAAAATAAGAGAATAAAACAAATTGTTAAGAATGGCAAAATAAGACTGCTCTTCCAATAGAGAATAATACAGTTTTCGAGTCAAGACATCAACTTTCACAGCACAATTTCGAGACGAGACAGTCACAAATCTTGTCTCTTGCGCATCCTTAGTTACATTAGCAAACACTACATGAGTGACAATTTATATTATGATAGAATATACTATGAGCTTTAATAGAAAAAGTGTAGACACTCAATAATTATTACGTAAAAAGATTTCAATAGATTCAGTGATTGATCTTGCCGTGTGTGAAGTGATGAATTATGAATTGGTTCCAACAGGCGCGGATCCAAGGGGAATTTTATAGGTGCTACAGACCCCTCCCCATGAGGCTGATGTATACAATGGATAGAATAGGTCTCAATCCTACTTTATTTGTACTACGCAAAGTTGGAAACTATGGTTTAGGCCATTCGTTGGTCATATCCTGATTCTGCGGTGTTAATATCTGGTCAGAACTTCATGTTCTAGTAGTCTCAAGTTCATACGCGATAAAATAGTATTTCCGCATTACACACCTTTTAAAACTATTTTCAATATTTGTATGTATCTTCAGACAAACCCTTATCGAAAAGTTTGCTTTATTGGATACTGTATTTCTGACGATGCTTCCATTATCAAATAGCGTATATAGTTATATTAAACACAGAATTGCATACGTCAAAACAGTAGAAAACTTTCTCATTGTTTTAACTTTTTTGAGTTTATTTTCAGCTTAACGCCCCTTTCAGCAGCGAAGTTATATGAGACGTGGACCTACTAACGTTGAATACGAACCACATGAACGCCCTCCGAGAATCGATTCTGTGTCTTCCATTTGTTAACTTTACTTGAATTTGGACTCGAACACTCAAACGGATTTAAGATTCTGGACTTGCCAGATAGTTTTTCAATGAATGTATTTTTTAAATATATATTAATTTTACGTTTCAAATTGTGGAAGCGTTTCGCTTTTTTTAAAAAAAATGAATTATACGTAGTCAGTGTTGAACACAAGTTTCATTTTATACGTGGCAATAGTAACTTCAATGGTCCTCTCTCTTCTATTTCTAGACCCAGAAATATTGTTTTCAATAACTTAGAATTACGATTTTTATCAATAAAGAGTATCTGTCCTACTAACTCTTGTATCGATTTCCTGCTAAATAGGAATAAAGTGAATGCGAAACGGTAGGGGAAGGGTAGGTAGCGTCATGCATCTCCTATACCTAACTTTGCACATTGTAATTTCTAGGGGACGCCGTAACTGGGGGGACGCAGTACACATTTTTTAGACATGGGGGACGGCGCCCCTTTGCGTTCCCAAGTACCTTTTCTCCTGCTGCTAAGTATTAGTTGGTGTGAGGATTAACGAAAAATTTTATGTGATAATAATAATAATAATAATAATAATAATAATAATAATAATAATAAATGATCTGAACGATAAATAAAGTTTTCAGTTTTCTGTTACAATTCCTGTTAGCTTCCATGTTCTGAATATATTATTTTTATAATAAATAAAGAGGCTTCAAACAACAGCGATTAGTATAATAGAAAAAAGGCTTATCGGTTGTTTTACAAAGAACTAAGCACCTGACAACTGATCTTTTGTCTGTTTTTTTAAACACAATGTTGCATGGCACAGAAGCCACGCCTGTGTGTATCTTGCTTCTTGCCTGAGGGCAGCTTCAGTACTAAAATAAAAACTTTCATTCTGTCGTTGGCACGTATCGAATCAGCTTGTTTGCTGTGCGATGTTTTGCTTTCAGGCAATCTACTTGATAAGAGTGAAAAAAGAAAGAAGAAAACGATATGCATATTTCAGGGATATATGTTTTGCTTCTTGGCATTAAGTGTTTGAAAACCAAAACTGCTCTGAATATCCATTTTATTTCCATAATAAGAATAAAAAGAAATGTTATTTCTCATATATAGTAGGGGTAAAACTGAGGGGGTACGCGGGGGGAGATCGTCCCCTCATTTCCAGAAAATATCTGCGGCATCCTCCACTTTGTAAAACATTACAATGGGCAAAGATAGGCACGGGGGACGGCGTGACTCATACCTCCCCCTACCTTTTGAGATCCACATTTATCCCTGGTATATAGAAAGAAAGAAAGAAAAAATAAAATTCATACAAATAACAAAATAAAATATTCTACTTTGCCTTGGACTTGTGTGTTTCAAAATTGTTCAGAATGTTTTTCCCAACTCCAATAAAAAATTATATAAAAGAATTGTTAAGTCCTATCGAAAAACAAAAAAATATAATTATACTTATTAAACAAAAAGATCAAGGTAAAATATTTCACTTTTTTTTTTGCAATTCCAAATGCTCAGAACTATTTTTCCTCTTCTGCTCGTGAACACTTCAAACTAATATTAGTCTTGAACAAAACAGTCTTCAATAATCATAAAAATCTTATAATTTCAAACCTAATATTGTGTCCATTATTATCTGTATCTGTGTCCTAATAGTGTGTTCCATTGTTACCTATCACCGCATTCATTCGAGGAACCATGGAATCAATTAGTGACGAAGGAAGACAGGAATGGAAAAGGAAGGAGGTGAACTGGGACCTATATGTTAGGTGCCTGGTATGAATGAGGAAAACCGAAGAAAATCCTCACTCAGAATGGCTGGATTGAAAAAGCTGTTACACCTTTTCGGCCAAGTGTCCCCGTACACATAGTGAATGAAACCTCTTAATTTTCAACACTTTCAATCAACAGTTTTCTTGGAGCGTTTTACATGAGATCTGATTCCTGATTATTTAATGGAAGGTGAAGATGTCTGGATCATTGTCCATGTGAAAATAAAATATTTCGTTTGGTGTGGGCAGCATAATATTGAACTACAAAGAGTTTCTTATTCCTGTTACCTAAGGGTCTTTTTCGCTTTAAATAAGGGTTTTTTACTACTTGCTTCACGACCTTGTCAATTCTTCTATAATCCTTAATCTCACATAAAAAATTTGTGATCTTAAATTCCCCCTTAACAAAGAGAAATAATGAAACCTGTTGAGTGAAATGCTTCAACCAATATTGATATTTAAAACACAACTTATGCGATACTAGAGATGCTACAACTATAAGATATGTTGATTGCAATGTGTACGAGTAAACGACACGCTATAATACTGAAAACTGATACATATTCTATTTACTCATGTGTATGTTACTGTGTGCAGAAGTAGTGTTGCTGAGGAAACCAGACAAGACGACATCGTTCAATAGAAATAATTAAACCTTTTCGAAAACTAAATTGAATTTACATGATACTTCACGAGACGAGAGTGACCCCTTCGTAAACAACACTAGCAAAAATCACGAAGTTTACGTCGTTGTTGATGATGGTATGTATACGTTTCAAATATAAATAATCCTTACAACTGTACGGATGTAATCACAGTTCTCATTTTTGATCTCTGAGCATTTGAGATTAAGAAATAACCGCTTATACCTTGTTCTGAGAGATCATATGTTTAACCCTGTAGCTGCAAGATGTTCTGAAAACAAAGATAGTTAAACAAAAAAGTACTGCTTCTGGGTGTAACTGGGTAGCATTTACTGTTGTCTGGGTTTAACAGGCGGTTCTGCGGACTGGAAATATTTTAACACCAGGTTCTAACGAACCGGTTGAATAGCAATACTGGACCGTGGGGCATTCCCTCGTAATAGTTAGAGTACTCATTTCCAAAACGGGAGATCCGAGATCGATTCCTGGTTGGAGCCTATGTGGTTCCGGTTCCACGTTAAGATATAGGTCCACGTCTTAAATTGCCTCGCTCTGAATAGAATAGTAAATTCCAAATCAATCCACGACACAACAAATCGACGTCGGAATCGGGAGCGCCTTTCCGTCACTAGTAGAGTATGGTGGCTCAATGATAGAGCGCTCACTTTTGGTTTCAAGGTCATTGGCTCGATTCAAGTCTATACTATGTAAGATTATGTTGAACAGCATTGTGTCAATTTGTTTCTAAGAGTTCTTAATTGCCTTCCACTTCATTCCTCTGTTCCTTTCATTAATCAATTAGTTCACCCATCATCTGTTTCCTTTAGCCTCCAGGACATAATCATGCGATGTTAAAATTCCCATTTCATTTCAAAGTATTAGACCAATAATGCAGTCTTGAATTTTCGAAATCAATTTTCATTGTTCACACCTCAATTATCTGTGAGTAGATCATGAGTATTTAGACATCTAAATTAATTATAATAGGTAATCTGGCACTTGCAAACTACTATGAATGAATTATTTGTTTTCCTCGAAAACAAATTCAAGTACTGTTTTCCTTCCCTGAGTAAAAACACTAAGCTTAGTATCGAAAAGAACATTGCTTTTTCAGCAGATACTGGACTTGTTTGGGAAAGCTGCATACAGACCCCACGTCAAAGCAAAAAGTCTCTCAGAGAAGTTAACTCACATGAACAGGGTTGGGAATATTTTCTCCTCTTGCCCGCCTGACTTATTTCTTTCGTGACTGTACGTTGTAATCCCTTCCCCTCTTTTGCCCACTGTGTGAAATTTAACTTGTATACTATAGTGAGTTACAGAAAAGAGAATGCTATTTTTAATAAAAGACATTAACAAATAAGATTGACCATTATCACAATATATTCAAGATGACAAATATTTAATTAACAGTCGTCGTACTTAGTTGTCTACACTGAAATTCCCACAATGTACTTTCTTCTTTACTAATATGAGCTCCGAGCTTCGTGGCTAAGTTTTTAGCGTACGCGGCTTTGACGTGAGAGACCCCGGCGAGAGCTCAAGTGGTTCGGATTTGACGATTAATCAGTAAGTCCCGTCTCATATAGCCTCGCTGCTGAAAGGACGTTAAACTCAAAATCAAATCAACTAATATGAGCTCCTTGACTTTGGTACAATGTTATTTCACAACTTCTTCGAGAAGATCTTTGTAGGAATGAAGAATTATCAAGTAGTTAATCAATGTTGGGACATGGTACTCCGAAGATAAAATTTCATTCTTCATAGAGTCGAAAATAATATTCCTGGTGTCACTGAAGTCATAGGAACAGTAAGGTAAAGCGTTGTTGGATTATTAACTTCCGAAAACCAATACTGAGCTATCTTTTTGGTTCAGATTTCAATAAGACAACCAGAACTTGAAATCCTTCAATGACGTATAAACAATCATTTTTGCTTCGGTGAAGCGAGGAAAGTGCTAATAGCAGTATGTCAGAAGAACTGGAAGAACATGAAACATTGGAATGACACATTGTTTAGGGATAATACGCAAAAAATAAACGAATACGGATTTTATATTTTCAGCGGAAAAAACATTTTAGGGGTCAAAAGCCTCCCAACAAAATTTTGAAAGTTGAGGCCTGAAAGTCCAGAGGAAATGAACCATAGTAAATGAAATTGTGCACAGATATTGTAGACATAAAATGGGGGAATACGGGTTTCTTATTTTCCTAAAAAAAGAAAACCGTTTAGGTGGGACAAAGACCCCTACAAAACTTTGATCATGAAATATCAAAAGTGCAAATAACAGTATGTCAAAAGTGCTTGAAGGACATGATGAATTGGAACGACACAGAGTGTAGGGACAATATGCAAAAAATAAATGAATACAGTTTTTCTTTTATTTTCTGCGGAAAAACGATTTCAGGGTAAAAACTTCAACAACAAAAATTGAAACTCCAGTCCCAAAAGGCAAGAAGTGCACAGAACTGAATGACATTGTGTGCAGATATTGTAGACGTCAAATGAGATAATTGGGTATCGTATTTTCCTCGAAAAAAGCGATTGAGTGAGCCACGGGCCTTCCAAACCGTTGATTACGAAATATCAAAAGTGCAAATAAGCATACTTCAGAAGTTCCTAAACAATAAGGAGAATTGGAAAGAAACTTCGCATAGGGACAATTTGCAAAGCAATAAATTAAAGAAAGTGTTGGGGCCTAGGCTCCATCCGAAAAAAGTAAATATTACAGTAATAGCGTAGGAGAGAGTGGACCAAAGGATATCAAATTGTGTGTATATGTTATATAGACCGTATGGAAAATAAGGCCTTTCGTGTTTCTGAAGTGTCCCTCTCCGTTTTGCTTCAAATTTGGCAGAACAACCCCGATCGTGAAATAAATCGACACGTGTTCTTGTTTATACAAAAAAAAAAAAAAACATTTTAAGGGCTAAGGGTGCCTCCTGAAATACTATAAAATACGCTATACTGTTTGTGCTTCTAGTTGATCTACCAAATTAAAAGAAATCAGATGGAGACACGGCTGTTGTGAAACTCAGGACATATTTTACATAACCAATATCTGCATACAATTTCATTCGCTTTGATCCAGTCTTCACGCCACTCAACGCCTCGGTCTGATAAACAGTTTCTATTCTTACAGGAAAATACGAAATACGTATTTCCTCATCTTACCTCTACAATATTTGTGCACATTTCATTCGCTTCGGTCTAATTCTTTTTGCCTTTCGGGGTAAATCCCAAAATTTTTGGGTTAGTTCTTTTGCCCCATATAACCGTTTCTCCGCAGAAAATAAAAAAGAACAGTATTCGTTGATTTTTTTGCGTATTGTCCATACACTAAGTTTCGTTGGAATTTTTCATGTCCTTTACAGACATCTGACATACTGTTACTAGCAGTTTTGACATTTCGTGAACAAATGTTTGGAGGGGTCCGTCCCCAACGAGCCGTCTTTTCCATGAAAATACGAAACCCGTATTCTTCCAATTTATGTCTACAATATCTATGCACAATTTCATTCAAATCGATTCACTTCTTCTTGCCTTTAAGGCGTCAACTTTGCACATTTCGGGCTTGAGCTTTTGCCTCCTAAAATCGTTAGTCCACTGAAATTAAAACCCATATTCATTTATTTATTGTGTATTGTCCATACAGAAAGTTTCGTTGCAATTGATCATGTCCCTAACACACATTTGACATTCTGTCACTAGAAATCCCAATATTTCGTGATCAAAGGTTTGGAGAGGTCCGTGCCTTACCTAACCGTTTTTTCCAGAAAAATAAGAAACCCGTATTCCCTCCTTTTATGTCTACAATATCTGTGCAAAATTTCATTCACTTCGGTCATATCTTCTTACACCTTGTCACAAAAAGTTTGAGCGCATCCTTTATTGCAGTTTCGAGGCAAAAAAATTTCTAAGTCCAACTTCGGGTATCTTCGGAAACAAGTAAACCAGTTTCGAACCTCCAAATCAACCTGTACAATCGGGAAAAAGTTTGCAGATGTGTTTTTCTTCTTTTAAATATAATAAGACTTGTAAGCAACATTGATTGAAATACTTAATGATACAATATTTAGAAACCTTGTATTAATGTCAGCACATGCTTGTTTGTCATTTATCTCTCCATACGTAATAGAACATTTAGATACTTAAACGAATCTTTCCGTATGTAAACGAATGCTGAATCTTATGACATAGTACATAATTCTCATCTGAGTACTGAAATAAAAGTCAAAGTAGAGCAAAAACAGCGTTTCCAGTGGATATGAGTGTCATAATTCTCTAGAGCAGTGTTTTTCAACCGGCGTACCGTGGCAAACTGGTGTGCCGTGTATTGGCCGCTGGTGTGCCGCGAGGAATAGAAACAAAATTATTAATTTTATAGCAATCAAATTGCAAAACGTAGTGGAAAATGCATATTAGTATTTCACATTACTGTGAAACTCTACTATGAACCTACAATTTTAAGTTTCATTTCGGATTACTGTTCTGTACATTTCTGATTTTGAAAAAGTCTTTGTTATACTTGTTATGACCATTATTGCTTCTTTATTGTTGCAGACCATTTCGTAACTTGAAAATATAAAATATCATTCAATCCTTTCGACAAATTATCTACATTTGTGTTCTAAAAGTAAAAGAGATTTCAAATTTTAAGGTTGTGAGGTCGATTCCCGTCTAGGTCAATGCTTTTTTAGGAAATTCTTTTTTCCGCAATGCATGAAAAATTATATAAAATACTTACATTAAAATACATCAGTTGTATATATATAGTATTTGTGGGTGTATGCTCTATCATGTGGTTATTATGTTTAAAATATAACATCTGATATATGTGTTTGCAATACGTCGGTATTCTCGAATATGTGAATGTTAAATACAAATTATGAAAATAATATCAGAGCAATAAATAAGTTATATAGTGTATCATTTTGCAGCTATTTGTCATACGGCGGTTACTTCTCAATTTTCTCATTACAGCAAGTGATTTACGCTTTCTGAAAGGCAAAGAGACTATGGGTTTATAAACAGAAATTATTATACAAACTCGAATCTTGGTTACAGACACAAAACTCACAAACCCCAAAACCATGTAAACGAGAAATCTACGAACACGAAGTCATGTGTAAGAGACATATATAATTTAGAAAGAATGCAGAATGGGATTTCTTTCCAAAGGATTTCAGTTCAATAAACTGCAATGCTTTTGTATATGGATGTGGTCTCTTTCTCTCCGCCTCTTATGTATATATATATATATATGTTGGTGTGTGTATGTTGCATCATGTAAACAAACTTCCTACAGATAGTGATTACAATCTAAAGAAGAGTACTCTCGGGGTAAGCTATTGGGTGTTGTAGCTGGATATATATAAAGTAAAAGCGATCGATATTACTGTCGAATCTATTGTTCTCGTTGTTGCAGATATTAATAATTACAACTCCGGTAGCGTTAAGGTCGGAATTCAACTTGCATTGTAAAGCTCCTTTGTGGTTAACCGTATATAGCGTACTCGTCTTCGGCGTGGGAGATCCAAGTTCAGCTCCCAGCGAGAGCTCATGAATTTCGGATTCTACGTTAATTAGTAGGTCTACGTTTCATATAGCCTCACTGCTCGATCGGACGCTAAACTCAAAATCAACTCAATCGATTTAAACCCCATCGTCATGACGGACGATAAAGGATGAAAAATAAAATGTCTCAAGAGACTTAGATTACTGTCAATCCATAGTTGGGGTTTGTCAAGCTATTACAATCGCAATGGCATTTAATGCCACATGTCACCTGGATTTTGAATTTACAGGGGCAACACCCCCCATCAGGATGCCGCGGTCAGCAAGAGGGATTGCCGCCTTCGACGGTGGCAGGCCACCGGTAGGCAGCCGGCAACCGTCCGCGGCGGCACGACGATCTACTTGCTCAAAATTGCCGACCTTTTGCCGATGCGGCAAGCGGTCAAAAATCGTAAAAAAAAATGCCCTTTCGCGACCCTTTTCCGACTGCTGCCGACCGTCAGAGTCGGCAAAACAGTCGGAAAGATCTCTTTCCTTATGGCGGCCTCTTTTCGACGGCGCCGCCGGCGCATTTACTGCACCTTTACGGCTGTTTGCCGACTGCTCGGCAAGGCAACTTTCCGACGGCGGCGCCGGCGCATTTAATGCTCATTTCCGGCTGTTTGCCAACTGCTCGGCAAGACAACTTTTCGACGCGCCGCCGGCGCATTTTATGCTCATTACCGGCTGTTTGCCGACTGCTCGGCAAAGCAACATTCCGACGGCGGCGCCGGCGCATTTTATGCACCTTTCCGGCTGTTTGCCGACTGCTGGAAAGGACCTCTTTTCGACGTCGGCTTCCCGATTCTCCCACAGGCGACATCCGACTTCTTGCCGCCGTCGAAAAGTGGTCGTTTGCCGACTGGAAATCAACGCTTCAGGAAGGCAAAATTTTCATCAGCTCTTACATTAGTCTTGCCTAAGTCTTCCTCCATGCTATGATTTTTCGACGAGGAGCACCCTTGCAAGTTCTTGAAGTATAATACTTGCATTTTTTGTGTGTCCCAGTATAAAATTTGTTCTTTTTTTCTTTTTTGCAGCACTCTCAGCCAAAATAGAAAAAAAATTGAATGGGACATGGAAGTATTATATACTTTCAGAACTAGCAATTGTGCCCTTCATGAGAAATCATAGCACGGAGGCAAACTTAGGCAAAGCTACTGTAAAAAGTGGTGAAAATTTTGCCTTATTGAAGGGTTGATATCCAGTCGGCAAAGGGCTACTTTTCGACTGCGGCAAGAGGTCGGATGCCGCCTGTGGGAGAATTGAGAAGCTGACATCAAAAAGATGTTCTTTCGAGCAGTCGGCAAACAACCGGAAAGGCTCATAAAATGCTCCGGCGCCGCCGGTGGAAAGTTGCCTTTCCGACCAGTCGACAGACAGCAGAAAAGATGCGTAGCACTGCAATGAAAATCATGGCGGATTCCCACCAGTAATGTTGCACTCGGTACATACGCAGTACATTTCTCCGCAGTACAATTCTCAGTACGATTTAAGTGATATATAGGAGGAAAGTATCTGGGAATGACTTACAAATGCTTAAAAGCGAACTAAAAATAACAACTGAGCAGCTAATAATGAACGTTAAGAATAATTCAATTGACATGTCTGTGCGCCTAATGTGATAAACTTATAACAGTCAGTACATTTTCCCCCTGAAAGCACATCTTTCACTATCACGACAACTAGGAACAACACTGTTCTATGCAATCAAAATTTGCTAGTTGCAAACGCTTTCTTCGAGAAAAGAAAAGGCGCAGCAATCCGTCGGAATACGGTCTTTTCAGGTTATCGTTTTCCCTTCAACTATTGGAAAAGGATTTTAAACGTCAATGATTTTCTAAATTTTTTAGAATACAGGGGTCACACTCCCAATGGAAAATGAGATTTAAATAAAAATTAATGAAGTAAAAATTATAAACAAAAATACTGTAATAAAAGGTATGTGGTGGCGGAGAGATTCAAACCGAGCCTACACGCAAAAAAAGGTTACTATTAAACAAGAAAAAGGTGGACAGTAACCAAGTTAGTTTGTCAATATATGGAAAACAGAGACGTGTGTCCAAGCAGCCAAACCAAAAAGGTTAACGAGAGAAGGTGATAGCAACCTTGCGTTACAGGTTAATATTGCTAGGTTACAGTGTAATAACTCACAGGGGTACGCTAACCGATCACGTAGTTACCACTATCTGTCATAGCTTGTAACCGGTAACCTAGTTAGTATGTTGGAATAACCGACTGCTCGGTTAATGAAACAGGGTGCATCAACTGCAGTAACCGAGTATTTTGGTTAATATAACATATTCAATTACTTAAAGTAACTCATTTACTGGGTTAAAGTAATACGGTAAGACAAAAGTATAACCAAGTAGATTGGTTCATATAACAAATTAAATTATTTAAGATAACATATTTACTCGATTAATGTAATAAGGTAGGGCAAATGTTTAACCGAGTAGATCGGTTAACTTAACCTGTTCAGTTAATTGAAATAACCCGTTTACTCGGTTAATGTAATAGGGTAAGTTAATTCTAGTAACCGAGTATCTCGTCTAATATAACCTCCTTTATTAGTTGAAATAACCATGACTCAATTTGTTATAACCTCTTTTGCTTTGGTGTCCATATATTGACAAAGTTTCCAGGGTTAAAATTGTGTTTAACCTTTCTGAAGGTTAAAATTTTATGCCCAATTCAGAATTGTTCTCGCTTTATAATTTTTGAAGCACTTAACGTAGCGATGTTAAACAAACGTTTATGTACAAAACTAAATTTTTCTCTAGTTTATAGAACCACATAAAGTGACGTACTTATTTTCAATATGAATCCGAGGACGGTGTCTTATACAGAAAGGTAAAAGCATTGTTTAGAATGATTCAGAATGAATAATTGGAAACGTTAATTAATAATAGTATAGAAAAGGATTATCAATGCAATGCGAAATGGTAATTCTTTAATTTCCTATAGTAATTTGCTAATTGAAATTTGAAAAATTATTTCGGCTGCAACATAACAGATTTCTAAAAGTACAGTGGAGGGTCTATTTAATAATCCATGAAATAATGTTACTACCTTTCGGTATCATTTGAAGAAAGACGAAAAATGTATAGTTTTATAAAAGGGAAAGAATTTAGCTTTCTGGAATGGATTTGTTTCACGTCAAACTTAAGTGGTTCAACGGTTTATACTGGGACCCATTTTTGGGTTCGACATAAAATCTTAACCTTAAAATCAATACAAAATTTTAACACTGAAAAATATAAAGCACTTCATAGTCCTGTAAAATATAAAGAACTTCATAGTCCTGTAAAATATAAAGCTTTTATAGTCCTGTAAAGCACAGTAGAACAGGAGCTCTGTGAGTTTTTACACATTGTGAACAATATGAAACAATTGAAATAAAAGCAGAACAATGTTATAAAGAGTCATGACAGTATCCCACCGCCCTTAATGTGAATTCTACTTTCCATTTCCATTCTGTAGAGTTTTTGATATTCTGTTCAATTTACTACAAATAGATGGTGAATATAAAATTAACTCGAAAAATTATTCATAGAGACAAATAAACTAATTAAAATATAATGATACGGCAAAATATCCGTATAGCTCAGCCGTTAGGGATTATGTGTATGAATCAAGCTTCAAATACTGGCCACAATGTTAAATATTTTCACTAGCAATTCCACGCCTGCGTCTCTGAAAGCATTCATTTTCTTATACTACACTAAAAACAAAAATGTCTCTGCATTTGTTGTAACTTTGGTGAGCGATCACTTGTCTGCTTGTCCGGCTATGGTCGAAAGTGTGAGGCAATAATTTAAAATCCCCGATACTAATGCATCACGTATGTATTGTTGAAACCAGGGTCAAGGGCGCCTATCCTGGAGGACCTAGCCCCTTATCAAAGCTCATGTGGGCTTCCTCGCATTTTATTTATGAATATACCATATTTGGTATAATTTGAATGCAATTTGTCTTTAAACCCCTATGTATGCCTTTTGCATGTGGATGTCCCCTCCCCCAAATTTACAGAGAAATCGGCAACCTTGGCCTGGGTACAGCTTTACTTGCACCCAGGGCTAAAAGTGGACTTGAAAAGATAGGGAGACGCATGAATTCCCCCGTACCTATCTTTGAACATTGTAATAAAGTTAGAAAGTGGGGGGACGCCACGGATATTTCCTGGAAGTGAGGGGACGGCGTCCACCCACATTGTCCACACTTTTACCCCTACTTACACCCATGACTATATTCGTAGAAACCAAACACTGAAATGCACTAAACACAAGTTCTAACGACTAAGCTATCAGTTCTAACTCTATGCCTTAAATATTTATTTAAATACAGTTTAAAAGTGGAAATCATATTAAGATAAAATAACAATTAAGTAAGTAACTAATTGTTCACTTAATTCGTTTCTATATGATTTATACATTAATTGTATACAATGGAACAGAAAAATGTGAGAAAATAATTTATATCGTAAGTGAAACAGCCACATGTACAGTATACTCATGGTGCATACCCATTATATAGAGAAAAAAAGGTTAATGAAGTCATTTACATAAAAAAATGAAGTGTTTTAACATAATACTTTGCAAAGATCCTTTGTTTTAAAGGAATTCTTAAAGAGAATAAATGAAGGGAAGATCACGATTTTTTTCTGGTCTATATTAGCACTAAAAACGCACCATATTGTATTAACAAAATACAATGCACATCGTATTAACTTATATACATTAGCCTATGTAATGAACCTTATCATCCAATAGAAGTTATATGTAATATACTTTCGGATGTACTACTAAATTTTTTTTAAACAGAAATTTGTAAAATTTCATAACATTGAGTTTTAACACAGATAGCCTTCATACAGTATGTAAAATCAGAAAAGCAAATATATATGAAGTGATTACAATGTTCAAAAAAGCACTATATTATTCTAAAGAATTCCTGTATCCATATTTTGTCTTGAATAACTCCGCCATTTTTCTTTTTTAGCCCATTCATATATACGAGGAAATCTTCCTCTGTTTCTTTGAGATATTAAAGGTTTTACTTTTTATTATTTTTCTTCAGATCTATTTAAATGTCTCTTATTTTGTGGAAATAAAATTCTGTGTTGAATGTTTTTAATATTCATAAATGACATCTAATTTAATTAATAATATACTTATATATACTAAAAGATCATTTTGACAAAGCAAGGGACATTTAAATAGACATTCAGAAGAAATCAGTAAAATCAGAACATCAAAAATTTTATTCATTTCAAAGAAAAGGAAGAATACATCCCCTACAAATCAATGGGATAGAAAAGAAAGGAGGCAATGGTACTGAACCTCACCGTTAAGGAGCTTGTACTCTGAGAAATATAATTACACTTTCTCTCTTAACTGATTCCACGCAAAAAAAGTTAAGAACAATATCAAACAACAGATGTCTTTTTAATTGAAGAAAACTTCAAACCTATGAAATAGTAATGTAGAATTTAAATAGCTCAGAATCAGGATTGTGAGAATATAGAGAGATACATAAAATTTTACAACACTGCATAGAAAAGATGAAGTAATAATAAAAAAGAATTTAACGACAAAAACTGGGATAGGGAGACTAAGGTAATATTGGCAAAACAAAAATCAATTTCAAAGCCGTAATTCTCAATATTTGCTTGAAAGGTAAGTGATGACCATCATTCCCGTGTGATTTGAAATAAACCGCATTAAAATGGGAAATTTTTTACAAATGTTATGGTTGAATGAAATTCACCCATTCTAAAAGGAAAAAAAAAACTGTAGTCCCACATATATCCTACCACTCTTCACAAATATCTTTTTTTTTATTTATTTTATTTTATTTTTTTTTTACACAATGCTAGCATGCTGAAGGCATGCTAGCCCCTTACAAGGGTTACGCCCTTTTCTCGGGAAGAGAAGGAATATTAATATAGAAAGGAGGCAGCAGGGATGGTCTATGCGATTTAATAATTTATATTAACTTTATTGATTATAAATTATATAGTATTAAAGTACCATAGCAGACATTATGGCCTTTAGCCATAATCATTAGGATAGGTGATGAGATGGAGATGAGAGTGAGGTGCACTGAACGCCACAACACAGTAAAGGGAAGGGTTAGTTAGACGAATGCATGTTATCTTCCGATCCTGGGGCTGCTCAGGATCATGATGAGAGACACAATGAGCCCTGTTAGAAGAGATGGATTACTGTGCGTATGATGGAAAGATGTAGTGCGAATCTGAATGAATGGCAAAGGCAGCTGCGATGTCTTGATCTGGATGATTTGGTGGGAGTGAATAACGGTATAAAGTAAAGAGGAGGGAGAGTGGCGGGTGGCGAACAGGATGTTGTGGAGCATAATCGATATCACTGTGTAGAATATCGAGGAAAAGGGGATGCTTCTGAGCCAGTCTATTGGTGATGTAGGAAAGTCGAAGCTTTTCAATGTGGTACAGGATGTGAGGAAAGGGGATGCGATCATACAAATCTTGTGTAGGGCTGGGTAGCTTTATACGATATGCAATACGCAGGGCGTGTCGTTCTAGGATCTTGAGCTTGCTGTAAAAGGTTGAATGTGCAGCGACCCAAGCTGTGAACCCATAGGTTAGGACGGGTCGTAGGAACACCTTATATGTTGTGAGAATGGTATCCGCTCGTAGGCCCCAGGTTGTGCCAGAAAGTCGGCGAAGAAGATTCAGTCTATTGTAGGCTTTAGTGATAATCTGAGCTAAGTGAGGACGCCATGTGAGGTGAGTATCGAATGTAACGCCTAGATACTTAACGTGTTTGGTAGGTTTGATGGGAGTATCAAGAACAGTAAGGTTCAGGCGTGTTGGGTTTCTATGGACACGGGACCGTCTCTTAGGGTCAAGAAAAACTATTGCTTGAGTCTTCTCAGAATTTAGGCGTAATCGCCATTTCGAGCACCAACTAACAAAGATATCGATGGCAGATTGGAGTGCTGTGTTCAATTGATAGATCGTTTTGCCGAGAGCAAGAAAGGCCGTGTCGTCTGCAAACTGGAAGAGATGTACATTTGAAGGAAGTGGGGGAAGATCGGCAACGAAGAGCAGATACAAAAGTGGAGATAATGCTGAGCCCTGTGGAACTCCGGAATGAATAAAGACAGGGTGTGATAAGGAGTTGTTTACAGATATGTATGTTATGCGACATGACAGAAAGTTGAAAATGAATCGGATGTAGCACATTGGTAGTTTACAGGACAGAAGCTTAAAGAAAAGCGCAAGATGCCATACCTTATCGAAAGCTTTCTCAAGGTCAAATAGAAGTAAGCATGATGGCTGTGAGCGGTTAAAATGATTCGTAATGAGATTGGTAAGGCGTAAGAGCTGGTCATGAACACCAATGCGAGGACGGAAACCTGCTTGATGGAGTGGAATGATGCGATGGCGAGAGAAATGTGGATGAAGTCTGTTAACAAGAATGCGTTCGAGAATTTTGCAGAAAACAGTGGTTAATTGGATTGGACGGTAAGATGATACTGAGGTAGCTGGCTTGTTAGGTTTTAGAAACATTAAGGTCTTAGAGGTTTTCCAATTGACGGGAATGAAACCGGTACGTAAAATGAAAGTGAAAATATGGGCTAACAGGAGCAGTAAACATAAAGGACTCTCTTTAATGTGACGGTAGGAGATAAGGTCCATGCCTGGAGCAGTGTTACGTTTGCGAGCTGTGACTTCACGAATTTCTGGAACTGTGATAGGTGTGGTAAGTTCGTGATGAGCTGGAAAGGTATGCTCTGTACTGGGTTGAAGATGACGAGAATCAACATTAAACGTATATGCCGGATGGCGTCGTTCAGATCTTTCAGGAGGAAATGGCGTGAAGATGGTTTGGAGGTGATTCGCAAAGGCATCAGCTTTGGCACTATCTGAGGTGAGTGGATGATCACCGTCAATGAGAGGATAAGGTGTTCGAGTGAGTTTGCCAGTCAATGCATTAAATCTCTTCCAGTATTTGGTAGGATGTGAAGTTGCGTCCAGTGTATTGCACGTTTTGACCCAGTTTCGAAGTTTATAGGCTATAACGTAGTTTCGAACCGTACGTTGGAGTTGTCGGTGATGGCGGAGAGCCTCCTCGTTCTTTGTACGTACGTAATCTCGGTAAAATTGTCGAGAACGTCTGATCATGTGAAGGTATTGAGGTGGTAATCGAGGACGCCATGGATGTACTTGCGAGGTAGGTATATTCTCGGCAGATGCTGTATGGATAGAAGAGGTGATAGTATCCAGCGCCGAGTATAGTTCATCCTCCGTATTTGGTGGCTCGAGATGTTCAAGCTTAGAAGTGAGATGAACTCTGTAGTTATCCCAATTAGCTTTGTCAAATCTAGGGACCTCCCTCGGTGGAATGTTTACAGAACAGTGATGTCGAAAGGAACGTTTGATAGTTAACTTGACTGGAAGGTGGTCGCTGCCAAGAGGGTCTAAGACTTCGATATGGCATTTGCCGGCAAGGGTAGTTGAGGTGATGACAACATCCGGTGTGGTATCTGAGAGAGGGCGTGTTGATTTTGGAAGTTTATGCAGAATGCAAGGTATGCGTGTTGTAACGAAGTCCTGGAATTGAGCCTTCTGGTAAGCGGGTCTACTATGAATGTTAATATCGGCCATGATAATGAAGTGGCGAAAATTGTTTGCGATATACTGAAGAAAGGAGTATGGTATTGCATGGCCGGGGCGAACGTAGATGGTCGCCAAGGTGATGTATAAAGTTTTGAAATAGACGGTTGTGATAAGATATTCTGGAAGGTTGGAAATAGGAGCTTGGAAAGTACGATAAGGTAACTGAGAAGCAAATCCAATGAGTACGCCGCCATTGGCGCGGAGGGCTGGTATTTGATGGTCGGCTCGAAAGATCTGGTATCCTGAGAACTTACAAGACATGCGAGGTGTGAGATGCGTTTTGTTTAGTGGAAACGCTGATGCATGTTCTTCCAGAAGAAGTTGTTCGAAGAGAGGTTTATGTTGATTGAGGGAACTGATGTTGAGAAAGATAATAACGATATCCATGAAGAAATTCATAATTTTAAACAGATGTTTCCAAGCGGGTGGTGTGAAAGTGGACTCGTTGGCCTGTATAGGTGGCATTGAAGGTAACGTGGAATATGCAGCGGGCAGCATACTGTACTTGTTGTAGTACATGCGGCCGTAGAAAAGGATGAACGTTTTGTAGCGTTAATGTGATGAACTGAAGAAGTTGAGATATTGTAACAGGCTGAGAATCAGGTGGCACATTGGAGGAAGGAGTGGGGTCGGTCGATGGTTCACTTTGAGTGCGAAGTGGTGCCACTAAGTGAGGTTTATCTGGTGAAGGTGCGGGTCGAGCTTGACACTTAAAGCTATAAGTCGGATGTTGTTCAGGACAAGCGGAACACTGCGGTGGACGCTGCAGGTTCGGACAGGTACGTGTGGAATGAATTCCAGCACAGTATCCGCATTTCAAATTATTCCTGCAGTTGGCGCTGGTGTGCGTGTTATATTCTTGACAACGCTCGCAGCGGATTGGTACTGGTCGTGCAGTGCGTGAGGGCTCGACGCGATGCCGTTTGCGATATATATAAGCTCCGTTATCAAGAAGCTGGTTGATGGTGTCCTGCGATTGAGATAACACTCGGACCATGTAAGTGGGACCTCGGTCGTTTCTAATGCGAATGCACTTGGAAACTTTGTGCCCTTCCTCTGTGAGTTCTTGTAGAATCTCATCGTCCGTAAAGTCAGGATTTACACCTCGTATGACCACGGAAAAAGCAGGCGTGCGAGGTGGCGGAGGCGGCTGTTTCATTCTCCGGTCAGTCAGTTTAGAGAGTTGTGCATTCTTGCCAAAAATTTCATAACTGAACTTGTTACGAATGGTGGTAGCGAGATGCTGATCAGGAGATTTGATGATCATCCCATTTCTGGTGGCAACAATTTGAGAGATCTGAGCTCGCCGATAATATTTAGTGAGTTGGAGATATATTTGCTTTTCGTTCTGATATTTTGCGTCGAAATTTGTAAGCAAGAACGAATAGATTGGTTGTTTTGTACTGTCAGATAGCGATGGGAACTCCGTGTCGTCGATTCTAAGTCGCTCACTATCAGAGTCTGAGATGCTATCTCGGCGATGACGTTTCGGAGATGGTGCGTGATGGTGACCTATAACTGGAGATCGTGATCTTTCCGGGCTATTGTCGGTACGGTGTGAATCTCGGTGCCTACGTCTGATATCCGAATCTGCAGAGGATACGGTAGGACCAGCTATTACCGTAGGAAGTCCGACATGTTGTCCTCCAGTCGCCATATCGGGTCAACCAGTGATGGGCCCAAGGCCCACTGGTCGAAATGAGAGATGAGCAACAATGAGATGAGAAAAAAAAATAAGATGAGAGTAATGAGTTTCAAAAGACAAGGAACCCTTCGAAAGCGATAACTTTCGTCTATCCTGTAAGTGCAGTATGTGTGTTTTGCTCTCAGGTACGTATTGCAATACCTGGTCCTCGCTGACACACTAACAAACACAAGACAGGCTAGGTTTCTTGATAAGGTAAGTATGACAAATATCTTTAAGGATGTTAGTACATATGAGTTTTGTCAATAGTCTCCATTAGTGGCGTAGGGAAGGGGGGCCCAGAGAGGCCCCCTTAGAGGTCCGACAATGTAGTTTGATGTTTGTAATTTTTTATATATTTTTATGTTTATATATTTTTTGTTTGGAATTTTTCCATATGTACCTATAACAGCTCTTGCGCTCCCAAACACACATCCTGGCTACGCTACTGCCCTCTGTGGGTCTTCTTCCATTGCAACACTTCTGTCTTTCTAGAGCAACATTTCCCCTTGCTTCCAGAAATAAATGAAGTATCTAAAATAGAACAAATATAATGCTTTGTAAAATATACTCTTCAATGTGTACAGCGTTGGCACATCACGTATATTTATTACAATCGAATATATACTTCATCACACCAAAACCAAACCAAACTACACAGTGTAATAGACCTTGTTGCAATGAACCGGCTTCAATGCTATATGTTAGACGCTATATGTTACAAGAAAACCTGTAAGAGTAATGAAAACTATAGTCACTGATGAAGAATTCAATTACGTCGAAACAGTTAACTTTTACATAATCTTTATTACAACAGTACGGTCGCCACCCCAAACGACAATCAGAAAAGAAAAGAAATCCTGCCGTATATCCAATGGTAGGAATCGGAGTTCCTTGAGAAATCTTTGAAACATTACCTTGAAGCTGCAAGTTAAACAATAAATCCCTAAGTCCCTCACCAGACAAAAAAATATATTAAAATAGAATATTATATTTAGTGAAGATAGCATTATATTACTTTGAAATAGAACTTCGATACGAATCAGGGTTTTGCGACATTATTGTATTGGCAATTGAGAATTTTGTATTCGGCTTAATACAAAATATTACATCTTAAAATTAAACCTTGTTAGTGGAACAAATAAAATGCACATATACTTAAATAAACTACAGGTAAAATCGATCAGGTGGGCAAAAATGATAAAAGTTTCAAAACAAATACATCTTATGTTCTGCTTAAACACATATCGAAAGAATTCAATCGAATGAACATAACTTTGAGAAACGCTAAAAAAATCAAAACTAAAACTCGGCAGCAGAGATTCCAACATTTAAAGAATAAGACATAATACATAAACCTGTTACATTATTAAAAGAACATATTTAATATACAGCAACGGGAGAACCCCGAGAATACCCACGTATACGGTGTTTGTCCACCACAAAGTTCACTTGGCGGGGGCAGGGATCGAAACCGGGACCCCAAGCACCAGAGGTGAACGCTCTAAAACTGAGCCACCGCGGCCCACAGGGTTAACATTTGGGGTGACTACTGCAAAAGATATTGTGGTCCGTTACACACAACAGGATACCGTTGCGAAACATTCACCCACGACAACTACTAGAAGAAGGCCTGCAAGCCTGACACCCGAAATGCTAAGGGGAATCCATCGAGTGCTAAGAAAATCTCCCAACTCAACGTGATATGGTCCACAGATTTCACTTCGTACCCTCAACCAGGGTTGGCAAAAAACATGATTTTTATTGAAAAAAACAAAAAACGTTATTTTTTTGTTTAAACCAGGTCTTTTTGGTTTAAATAATTTTCTCTATGTACTTACACCTCATACGGACAGAAACAAGTTTTTTTTCGCCTTGGTGTTATTATGCAACAACCGGGTTATGCTAGAAGGGGTCACATAAGCCCAAAGTGGAATCCAAACCACTTCTCTGCTCACATCCGAGAGAAATTGCCTCCGTTTAAACTCGGAACCAGGACTAATTGACCACAAATGCGATACGTCTGCCGACTCACTCACGAAGGACTCCTGATAAAAAAAAATACGTTGTACTAATCTTTACATACTTGTTAATATAACTGTCAAGAGTCATTTCCGAAGGAGAAAAGATAATCAGTTGCACAAGTGAAACCATTACACAGAATTACATATGGACAATTACAAAGTACTGCAGAGTACCGAAGAACTAATTTAGTCCAAGTTAGTTCACTACGACTTTTATTAGTCCAAGTTAAAGAAATACAACGACTTAATTTGCATATCAGTAAGAAAAAGGAATAAAGATACGAATTATTTGAGTCCACTTTGGCTCTGACCCATTTATACATAAATAGCTAAAAAAGATACTTCTGATTTCAATAAATGCCTCTCGTGGGGTTTGTGCCCCCCCCCTAAAGTATGGCATTTCAATGTATTTTATCAATAGTAAACATTATTAAAACGAAACAATATTTAGAATTTCTTTGATTGCAATTGCATAACAATAATAACAAACTATTAAAAAATCACAAAAGAAACATTCATAAACTTATATATTTTAAAAAAAAAGTTGCTTTCGTAGTATAATCTCTTTGAGTAATGAATGGAGAATTAAGGTCTGAGTATAATACGAATAATATACGGGAGTGAAATGTGACAACCCACAAATGTGTGTTCATCAAGATTTTCCGAACACTTACACTTTTACGAACATTTTTCGTTTTTTGGTTTAAACCGTTGGTTTTATTGAAAAAACCTGTTGGTTTAAACCTTGGTTTAAGCCACCTTGGTTTAAACCAGCCAACCCTGCCCTCAACAGTGAACAAAAACATTTGCAAGGGCCTCAGGTTGAAGTGTGCGAAGGCCCGTGTACATCATCTTCTATCTCGTCACTTTGCCGAACGTAAGACGAACTGCAGGAGAAACTGTATGAAAAGTATCTGGCGGGTTACAAATGGGAAGTCATATATCCATATCACTGCTGGTAGTCAGATTCGGGCGACCACATACCATGACCAAGGATGCTATAAAATAGGTGATCTGCCTATACGTATCTTCATCCTGTGAAGTCAATGAAGGCAAAAAACAACCATGCATCGTTTGAGCCGGTACGTTTTATTGGCTACTCTCGTTTCCACCATGATTGTTGGCTAGAAACATTGCCATCTTAGTGACGCGAAGCGGGCAGAGTAGGTGTGGCGAAACTGTAACATATGGCTTCACGATTTTGTTGTATGGGCAGAATCCTCAATTTTATGACATCATTGACCATGACATTGACGGCACACAGCGCAGCAACTTTGTTCGTCAGTGCAGGGAGTTTCCCTCGAGGATTTATGGTTGTTACGGGATTCGGATATGAGGGTACGTTGATGATACGCAAGGTCGAAGAAAACCTGAAGGTGGATGCCAAATACTTCCAAGAATCCATTCGGATATTTACCTACTGGAGAGAAATCCCACAATTGTATCTAACAGACGCGAAACAGGTGATGACCCATATGGACAAGGCTTTGACTTATACGGCCAGAACATCACTACGTTTTAATGAGGAAGTGGCAGAGGAATTAGGTATTCGCGTCATTCTGTTTGAGACATTTGCTGTATTCTGTTTGAAAAGTATTTTGCTGTGACTTTTTTCTTACAAATTATATAAAATCAAAATTTAAAAAAAAATTACTTTTACCTCCCATGTATATGCTGACTAGGCTAAAGAAGACTGCGAAAATGAGAAATGAATAAAATGGTAGAAAGGAGAAAGTGGGAGGAAAAGGAAGAACCCGAGGAAACCCACGCACATGTTGTTTTCCTAACACAAAGTTCACTTGGCAGGAGCAGGGTTTGAACCAGGAATCCCATCCACCAGAGATGAACGCTCTACCACTGAGCCACCGCGGCCCGCAAAAAATCAAAGTAAGAGAGTCTGGTGCAGGTGTAGTTTTGGTGCACTACATTTTGGAAGATTTACAGGTAAAATTCAATACTTTCCATGAAAAGACATGTTTATAAGGAACGAATTTCTACAGGTAACTTAATAACATACAATGTAATACAACTGTATCTTAGGTTTACTAATGTTAAATCATTACAAGTGCATTACGACGAATAAAACAAATGAGTGCATACGAAAAATGTCTCTATTAGATGTTATTTTCCACGGGCGGCTTATTTCCCCACCGTGTACACCGGCATCATATTTCTGCGCAGTATTTTGTTTACAAGTGGAGAGTTACTAATATGAAACCAAAACACGTGCTATTGAAACTCGATCATTTTCAAAACGCACTTACTTCCACTACCCTGACCTCTGCATGTACCCACTATCGCTGACGCGCCTGCTCCCTTCGGACGTATCCCCGCGCGGGCCCACCAGCTTCGCCCTATTAGACTCGGTTAGATAACATTCGTGCTATTTAGTGGCTACCCAGCACAGATTGATTTTTTGCGCAATTTTTATGCTACATATCTGGAAGCCGTATTTATATGCAAATCGTAAACGAATTGTAATTTTTCAACAATTATTTCTACAGGTCCCCTTGAATATTATTTATGCCAAGTAAAATATATTCCGCCCAGTAGAAACCGTCTAGGGGACAATAAAAAGGAAAATGTTGAAACAATTATAATTTTTCAACAGTTTTGTCTAGTATTGCGCCACAAGTAAATTTGTACACAAGAGCGTTTATTCACTACTTCATTTCTCCTGTATTTTTTTCAATTGGAAATTTTCGCTCACATATGAAACAAGTCCTGTAGTATATAACCTAGTAGATCTTAGTAGGTTACTAAAAAAGAAACTAAATACTAGAGAATACTAAAAACATAAACGTTGCGTGGCACAAAGAATTATGAGAAATTGTCCACGTTTCTCTAAGATAATTATCTTTGCTTTTTGTTATTTAGGCTTAAAACATGTACAAATCCGAACTTGCGTTCGTGCAGGTTTACTTTTGCCGCACCACCCGGAATAATTGATGAAAAATTATAATTATTTCACCAATTTTTTTCTTATTGCTTCTAAAATATTTCCACATGGCGACATGAAAATATCACACCTGGCATACATAAAATTATTAACTGGTTCTTACAGCCAAATTGTCCTTTAACCTCCAGTTGTTTACTCATTATATTTCTCAGTGTACTACTCACCGCGCTAATGTTCTTCCAATCAAGTACGGATTTCTGCTTGGAAATAGCATACTTTTTATGGTATTATAGGGGTGCTGCCTGTATACCACCTAGCTTTATTAAGTACTTTTGACATAAGAAAACGTTGCGGGTCACTTTTGTACTCTATTATGCAACAACTATTCACAAAAAGACGAAATCAAGTTATCACCTCTAGCAGTAAGCCGCAGCTCTTAATCTAAAAATTATCCAAACTAACCTAACCTAAATTTAGGGAATTACTGTTGTATACAGGACCAATTTGAAAATCGAAAAAAAAATGTACCAAAGCGTACTCCAACCGTTTCTATTTGGTTGGATTAGATTAAGTTACGTTCGATTACTTTACATTAGGTTAGGGGCATAAAAACTACAGTGCAAAAAAACAGAAACAAACCTGTGCTAGTCAGGGGCGGATCCAGGACGGACTTCTGGGGGCGGGAGGTTGTAATACTACTTAGAGGTACTTTTTAAGAACTGCAAACTCTGGAATGTGTTTTATTTATATATAAAATAAGAACGTTACCTCTTTTGGGAGGAAAGGCGATTGCCCCGATCGCCCCCTGGATCCGTCCCTGGCGCTAGTTGGCCACTAAAAAGCAAAAATTCTATATAACTGAGTCACGGGAGGGCAAAGCTGATTGGCCCGCGCGGTAGTGCGGGGGTGTCCGAAGTGAGCATGTGCGTCAGCGACGGTGGGTATACGCGTAAGCGAGGGTAGTGAAAACATGTGGGCTTTGGTAATAATATATATTTCAATATAACTTGTTATGGTTTCATACTAGTACTGCTTCAGTTGTAAATATAAAATACAGCTTTCGCACACTGTGCAGAAATACATTGCCGTACTCTTCGGTTGAGTTAGAAGTCTCTTACATTAAAATCTAAGGCATGTATACTTTTGCAATTTCAAGAAGAAAATCGTGTACTACAGTTTCTTAACTGTCGCTCGTTTTTAAAAATAAAAAATTAAATGAAATCTTTAAGAAACTCTAGTACACGATTTTCTTCTTGAAATTGCAAAAGTATACATGCCTTAGTTTTTAATGTAAGTGACTTCTAACTCAACCGAAGAGTACGGCAATGTATTTTCTGCACAGTGTGCGAAAGCTGCATTTTATGTTTACAACTGAAGTAGTACTAGTATGAAACCATAACAAGTTATAGTGAAATATATAGTAATACCAAAGCCCACATGTTTTCACTACCCTCGCTTACGCGTATACCCACCGTCGTTGACGCACATGCTACGGTGATGAGTAATGAATGAAATGATGGAATGAAGAAAGTGGAAAGAAACGGGAGAACCCCGAGGAAACCCAAGCACATGGTGTTTGTCCACCACAAAGTTCACTTGGCGATGCCTGGGATCAAACCCACGACCCCAAGCACCAGAGGTGAAAGATCTACCACTGAGCCACCGCGGCCCCTACGATTGTAATCGAGTTCTTGATATACCTTAGGGGGTACGTGAAGGTAAGCAGAAATAGAACAAATAGAATCGAAGTTAATAAACAGATTGGGCTAGGTAGTACCATTTAAATCACTTTCTTTGATGTCACCCCACAAATTTTTATGCAGAGACGCCAGTGCGCGGGAACATACTATAACCGAATCTTTTTAGTGCGCAGCAACAATTAACATATGGAACACAACATATAAAATTTATGACAGTTTGAAATGTATATGCATAATATTTCATGAACTCACCACATGTATATACTGTAGATCTTTGCACATGGAATACTTATGTGCAGGTTAATATTTAGCTTATTCGTCGTCTTCCCCACCAGGTACACTTATACATAGCTTGAAGTGCCAATGAATGAATATTTTTTATATGAAACAAATTTTTCCACTTGTAAACTCATCTTCACTTGACTATAATAATCAACGAACTCTGTTTTCAAATAGTTCATCCACACTGCATCACCATGTGACAAATGAAGGACGCGAACCGAACATACAGACAGCGTGACTAGACTACGATTTCTCCAATCAGGCTCTTCGGCGGCAAAGGAGGCTAGGCGCCTGTCCGAGCATCTTTGCCGAGATCGACCCGTCAGCTGTTTGCCGTCTTCTTCCAAAATGTTTGTTAAGGACCCTCTCGTACTTGTAATTTAATTTTAAATATTTACTTCTCATATATCCTTTACGTGCAGTCCCTTCACTAGATTTCTTTTAATTCCTTATACCCTTTTTATGGTCGGCACGCCGTCAACGTTTCGACGTCCTTACAACTATCACTTGCCGAGTCGTTCCGTCCTTGTTATGCCGACTTTCTGCCGACTCCGTTTTGAAAAGACATATTTTATGGAATTAGTGGCCACCCACAAGAAAAACATTCGGACAGTTTCAATTTTTACTTCATCATTAAAGAAGATACAGGCTCTATTCATTTTCCAAAATTCGACTCTTTGCTGCTGGCACACGTTATTGCAACTTTTGCTGACGTCGTGCCGACGTCGGTTTTCAAGAAATTGCCGGCAGTATCTTTTTGCAGTCGTCGTCCGACTGTCTGCCGACTGTTTCGAGAAAGCTTTATACGAGGCAAATGTATGCCCTAATTCGTATTTTAAAGCAACAAATTACCTTCTAACTCTCTTCGTTTTCTTTTGGTGAACGAATCTCTTTTTGCTCGTCGCGGTCGAAAATCGAGCGGAATGACGCCGGTGTCCGGCGCCGGCAATCCGACCGCGGCATCTGGTCGGCATGGACAAATTGTCCGACTATAGGCGGCAGGATCCTGATGGGGTCGAAAGCGTTGCTTACACAGCTCTAAATATTTTGAAGTATGTATAAGTGTATGTTCCAGCGAAACTGCGGAATGTCTGGAGCAACTTTTACCTAACGTGGAAGACATTACTTTGAATCTAAAAAAAAATATTGTGGAAGTTAGATACCCCAAGTGATGCAAGTTGGGAGGAGTGACATGTAAAAATAATGTAAAACGACTGATCGTAGAGTGTTATTCATTGTTTTCTGGGTCGTTGAGATGAATAATGAGTCACTCAATGGCGTTATATCAAAATTCATTCCCATCTTCACGCGATAAAGGGCACGGAGATATGACGAAGAAATTGTAAAAACGTACTTTAATAATTATCGAATATATAGTTTTCTGGGGTCGCGAAAGCATTTCTAATAACTTTCGAATGTAGTTTGCACTCACGTTAAGATGGGCTTTTTACTCGTATCAATTTCTCACCTTAAGAAGAAATTACGATCTCAACTAGTAATGTATCAAGCCAGCCTTTGCAATCGAAAAACATTGTGAACATTTATGTTTCGTCTTTTAAATTATATACTACATGTTAAAATCAGAGATTGAGTGGGTCGGGTGAGCAAGATTTGTGAGAAGGTCAGTGGATCGTGGGTCAGCAAGACGTAATCCACTGCAAAACACTACTCACCCTGACTCACACTGACCCTTTGATCCACCGATCCATTCTGCTCAGTGCCTTGTATACAGAATTTTCAGAACACTGGTAACTTTGTCTACGTTTTACTTTTAAGACCCATTTTTCTTATTTTTGCATTTGGTTCTAATGAAGAAAGGAGTTCAGTTTTTTTTTTGTATAATGATATTTGCAATTGTAACCATGGAAATAGGACTTACTACTTGTTATTCGATATGCAGGCTGTGAATTTTTAGAGGAGCTAACTACTGGAAAAAATTGGTTTATTACAAATATAACCTCTTTAGTCAGTAGAGAAGATGGCGTGGATCAAGGATGAAAGTTAAAGACGATGTATTTTAGTGTGTCGGAGTTGGTCACAATGGTACAGAGTTGTTTATAGTTGGTTGTGGGTCAGAGTGGATCATGGTGGGTGAATGGATCACGTTGGGTGTGTCATTCTGGGTGACGGTGGGTCGTGGGTCACGATGTATGGTGGGTCAGTATGTTGTGTATCAAGATTTCATTGACCCACGCCATTTCTGGTTAACATTGTACTAAAGACTAAAGGCTTCCCAGATGCTAGTCGGCGATTTTCTCAAATTTTGCACATAGATAGTACCCCACCAGAAAACAATAAATCTTGAAACGGTTCACAGTACCATCTCACAGAACTCGAGATAGAGGGATTTCTTGAATTGGCTAAATTAAGACCTCAACAATTTATTCTTCTACAAGCGAGATTTTCTTCATCTTTTCCGTGGCGAAGTCAGAACTATACGCGGCTAGTAAATTTAAGGTTGAAGGTTCGCGGCCACCTCGGGGTACTTGTTTCTTTCTAGTGTTTTCTACACTCACCTGAATATAAAAAATCAGGCATATAGGCGATTTAACATATTTTGGGGGAGTACATTTCAGGGTGGCCACTCATTTGGAATTTCAAAATTCCCTGACTTTTCCAGAAATTTTCCCGGTTTTCCAGAAAATTTCTAGAGAGATCTAAAATTGGTATATCATTGTTTTTCAAAGCTTAAACAGAAGTTACAAGTGAAATGTACAATGTGGTGTAGAGGATCATTATTAATAAAAGAATCACAAAAACACTAGCGAAGATAAATAGTCTAATTTTAATCACTTACTTGCCTAATTTTCAATTCTCCTGTGTGTTTCCACTCCACTGTAACCAACTGCTGCACAGAACGAGAATAGGAATGTCTATCCCTATCGCTTTCCAACCTTAAGCTTAATACTAGTCAGAAAAGTACACACACTTACAGTCCACTACTAAAACACAAGTTACTTGAACGAACACTACTTTACTGAAATGTTGGAAATAAAATGAGGAGAAATTTCACAAAATCAGTCATATGTATTGAGCATGTGCCTAAATGCAGCATTTCCATCCAATGGTCATCTAACATCCTACTTTTCCTGTCATAAGTCCTCATTGCTTCCAATACAAGAGGATTTTTAGCAAAAACTTTGAATTCACTTGGATTTCATCAGCTAATGTTCCTGAAATCCAATTCTTGGATACTACAATTTCTAGGTAATTGGACAATCTCTTTTCATCTACAGTGTAATCCATAACAAACACACTTGGATCCAGGAAAGAAATTGCTCTTGTCAGGTTGAATTTTAGAGGTGACCTGTCCATTATTTTCAGTATGAATTTCTGACATCCTGCGCGACAGTCTTGTCACAATTCGAGAGTCTGTCTATCCGATACGGTATTGGCTTTTTGTATAGCATCATTTGATGTTTACCCAATGTTTACAAACTTGGCTGGCTTTAAGTTTTCGCTATTATTGAAATCAATCTTAACCAATGGCCGGCCTTCCAAAACACTATGTTTCACAAAACGACCTGCAACAGACAATACTATGGCCTGGAGCGAGTTGTAAACGAAAGGAGCTAATGGAGCTTCTCCCTGAAATTCACGCAGGGAAGGTTCAACAGGTTTTGCTAATGTTGTGAAAAAGCCAAGTTTTGCACCAAGCAGGTTATTATTTATGAAATGTCTTACAATATCAAAGCTTTTGCATTGTGCTACTTTCTTCTCATCAACAGCCCACTGTACGTATTCCCTTACGTTCAGTAATATTTTCATCGCTCGGGAAGAAACGTCTGAGTCTTCTGTCCATCTAATGCTGCAAATGTTTTTCTGAAACACAGAAGACCCTGTGCATCTTATGTAATCTGCACGACGAGCTGGAACGTCTTTGAATAAATTATAAGACGCCCTTAGGAATTCTTCTAATTTCCAACCTGTTGTTTGCATGGCAGCTTTAAAAGCACAGTTCATAGTATGCAGCCCACAACTTCCAATATCAAGAAGAATTGGATGTGAAGGTGAACATGCAAGATCTTTCTGCAGGTCACTTTAAAATTTGAAGTTAACATGTGGGCCATCCATCGAAACTTGAACAACTTTCTTGAGGTCCAAACCTAAGATACCATTCTTGAAACTAACTTGAATGTCTGCTGACGTTGAATGTCTGAGGAACACTGAATTTAAATATCTTGCTGATACTTGGTTTCTTTCATTGTCCCAAAACCGAATCGTAAGGTCCATTTGCTGCTTTTGCGAGACTTTGTTAAGGCTTTCATCAAACCCAATAACATAATGCTTGCAAGCTTCTATTTCTTTGACCGATAGTATACGATAGTATAAGCTAAGACCATGAACGATAGTATAAGCTAACTTGGTATGTTGTAATTGCATCTTACTACAAATTTCACTATCAGGGAACATGAGCTTGAAATTTGTTGCCAGTCGGGAAGCAGATCGGAATGACAAGCGTTCCATTACTGCCTGCAAACACCACAGAACTTCAGCTTTAGTTACTCACTCAGACACTAGAAACGACTTCATAAGATTAGCATGTTTATTTTTAATAGATTCTTCGGAAGCCACCAGCATCTCTTTACTTACAACCAGTTCTTCAGCGGGACAAGATTTGGTAACCGTAGCCCCTTTAGCTTTTAGTCTGTGAATATTTTGGGCACAGATAGACATACAGACACGCGCATTAAATATATAGATGAGGCTTGTTTTGCAAAAGTTATTTTGAAACTGGGAATTAATTAACAACTTATATTTTTAATTCCACGCATGCTATTATATGTTATTACTGTTAGAAAGACAGTAAATACTACAAGCTTATACTGCGACATTTAAAAAAATACTTTTGCAGCTTCCCTAAACATGTTCGTTGTCATTAGGTACAATTTTCACTTTCTTGGAATACACGAAAACTCAAGACTACTTAGAATCACTCCCCACTTCAGTTATGTAAAATAATTCTAAAACCCAGAATTATGTTGAATTCACTAAATTTAATTATATATACAAATTGTACCCCTAAACAAGTGGCGTATGCTGGGATTGTGACTTGGGCTATCACTAGACCTAGCAGATCCGGACAATAAGGCTAGCTGATTAAATGTTAACTTCACTAACAGTGCAGTTATTACACAGTGCAGTTCTGTAGTTGTTTTATTACACATTTCGAAGAATTAGCACTAGCAACTGTCTAGTTCACTTTAGATATGGGCTTCAGTGATAGCTTTGATAGCCCACAATATACGCTACTGCCCTAAACTCGTATGTTACACTGCAAAAGAATGCCGCGTCTTTGATTCCTGGCGGGAGCTCATGTGGTTCGTATTCCACGTTAATCAGTAGGTCTATGTCTCATATAGCCTCACTGCTGAACGGAATGTTAAACTCAAAAAAAAAAAAAAAAAACAAATCAAACATCCCTTACTAGTAGAAAGAAGAAAATATATTTTAGGAACTGTCGTTTTTTGTGCAAGTAAAGAATAACTTGTGAACAGTGTTTTTTTCCAGACATGTTTTTTGGGGAGCACTGCCCCCTGAAGCTCTGAGAGTTCCCCGCCGAAGGAGACCAAAATAACAGCCTATCATGTAATAATAAACAGAATAGTAGCTGCAGTGCCCCCGGAACATTGTTTCTGAAGGAAACACTGCTTCTGAAGATGTTTTTTTCTTTTGCGAAATTTTATCTCATTTAGTTCCAAAGCGGCTGACTAACATATCGAGCCCTTGTAAGAAGAAATGAAAGTACAGTCGAATTGTGGCGTGCTAATAGGTTAATTATTTAGCCATTCTTTGTGGCAATTAAAACGCAATTCTTGTATCTTTCTTAACTGCACGGGAAGACAACAAATACGTAATCACGGGGCGGCAAATATTTTATGGCACCATTTTTATTCTATGAACCGTTAATACATACAAAAACTTTATATTTTCAAAGGAAACTATATACATTAATGGGTCAACTGCAACTGCCCCCCTTGCCCCCCTAATTGCCGCCCATGAATCAGCCTTTCGTTATTCTCTTTACATATATAGAAGCGAATAATTTATATAGGACGAATCAACATTTACGCAATGTTACAATCAATATGCATGCTTATTTCCTCAGACCAAAACAAATCTGTACTAGAATTTAGGATCGGAAAATCGAATGTAACGGAAACTCAAATACGAATACGAACAATGCGCGAAAAGGTCGATAAACGGCTCAAAATTACAGAAATAAATCGAACCCGTCGCAGAAATGTCGTTTTACATAATATTTACAAATCTTTGACATTGGAAAAATTGATAAAAATTACCAGTGTATATGTTATCACTCCTACGGGTGGTTACAGTCATTAAGGAAAACTGACACGTTAATCATACATAAGGTATACACAATAAATTCACACACCACGACAGGAACCTTGGGCAACTCAGAGACACGAACCCCTAAATCCTAGTAAAATTATTGTTTTTAATTATTCTTTTGTGATTCCAGGCCCCCGGGCATTTGTCCTCTATTCCCCTCCCCTGTCGCCGACCCTCCAAACTCGTAAACCATTATTAAACACAAATCATGTGAGTTATACGGCGAAGTCGTCCATGTGTTAAGAAAAAGAATTACTCGAAAACATGGTATTTTGATCCAGACCCATAGCTAGGAAATGGCCAACGGAGGTGGAGCCCGCACCCTGCGACAATCCTCAACTCGCTTGACTGAAATTTTAATTTCTTTTTTAAACAAATATATGTTTGAAAAATAAGTAGACAATAATTCTTAAAGTTTTTTCTTGGAAAAACACCATTACAGAATTTACATAAAATCGGTTTAAAATTGCAAAATTCAAATCAAGAAACTCTTCTACTCATTATCTGCTTATTATTCGTTAATTTGCAATCAAATATTTCTCCGGATTTAACAACAAATATACAATACCTTCACTAGCTGTGCTTATTAGCAAAATCTGTCATATTGCACTACAAAGTTAAGCTATCGTTCTTTGACGTCACAAATGAATATCACAAAAATACAGCAGATAAAGAACTCGTTTCTGATTGGTTATTAATTTCGGCATTTCTTTGATCTAATAACATATATTGTTGGCAAGCAATAATTCCATTGTTGAAAACAGTAAATTGTAACTTTCAGTTAAATATTATTTTATAATGTAAAATGTATTAAAATATAACCATATTGAATTGGAAATGAGTAGTTATATGCAGATATACTGAATTTAGACCGAAATCGTTTAAAATAAAGATATATTATATTTGCAATTAGACCTATTATACTGACGTACAGGGCTTTACAAATTGTTACTATACTTTTATTTCATACTGTTGTTTTAAAACTCTTATACAGCTCACACACGAGCGATAAGCTGGTTTTTCTTATTGTTCATTCACAGAATGAGAAAGATCATCACACATACAGTGTTGAATTCATGAGTGTCCCGGGGGACATTTCCCCCAGAGATAAAAAATCCCTCCCAACGAAGACACGTGAGATATTCACAAGATATTAATATTGGTATGATTTTCTCCAACATATCCATCCAGCATTATTTCCCCCCCCCGGAGAAAAGTTTCTAAATTCAACATTGCTCACACGGGTTTTTCGCAGACTGTCAACTTGGCGGCGCAAAACGGGGGGAGAGGGCGCGGAAGCGTAAAATCGCATTTTTTTTCTTTAGGAAATTTCAACGGATTTTTTGCGACCTTAGTTTTCAAGGTATCATATTGAAATTTTTCATACGTATTCTGTGGACATTTGACTATTTTTCATGGAAATATGAAATTTCTATGCTACGAACCCGTCAACACTAGCTCAACATATATTTCACTATGTTGTAATTGAACAGTACTATACATCAATCACGAACAAAGGCGTCCAGAGAAAAATTCGCAGGGAGGGTGAAAAATACGAGCTTCCTTAAAAAGTATAAACTTCTTATTTGAAAGCATAACTTCCTATTATAGAAATTACTATTAACCTATGCAATTTTCCAGGGTGGTTGACTGACCCTTCGACCCCCTCTGTGGACGCCCATTGTCATAAATATCGTGAGGAATTATGTATTTTATTAATACCCAACCCCCTTGCATGTAACTAAAGGATATCGTCTATAATGGTCACACAGGCCTACATGAAAGAATAGTTAGGCCTATCTACATCCTTATTGCAAACAGCGTATCACAAAAATTCAGTAGGCACACCTCTATGGCTCTATAAAGTTACGTGTTTTCATTACTAACAATTCAAAGTACTCACAAAGCTGAACACAAACAAAAAAATAAATAAAAATAAATAAATAAATAAATAAAAATAAATAAATAAATAAATAAAAATAAAAGACAAATAAAAATAGTTAAATTTATAATTACGCTCTTGTTACAAGCCAAAATTACAAGTCACACTACGTGTGATCCCCCTCTCACACGCAAACATAAAACAGGTCAATCGTGACTCGTATGTATTCTGAAATACCTCTTAATGCTTCATATATATTTTTAATAACTGCATATGCATAATCTATCTTTACTTACCTCCTTAATCATCAGCCTCTTAAATCCAGCTGCAGGATCACAAGCTCCAAAATACACGCGTAGCACGTTTGAGTACCATTATGTAGTCCCGGGTTCGATTTCTTGTGGACACTCAAAGGTGTTGGTGTTGGCCCAGAGAGTATGGAGAGGACAATTATGGAGCTACCTGTATTAAGATGTAGCGGACTTCGGTCTAGAAAGCCGGCATTAACAAGTTTAGGTAGGCCCTGGTCCCAAAAGTTTTGTCGTGCCAGCAGTGGCGTGCGGTGGTTATGCAACCGGGGAACAGGTCGAAATAGATAGGAAATATTGTGTAACAAAACAACGGAACTGAAGTAAATGAGCACTAATAAAATGTGCTTTTAAGAAACCAGAAAATTTTGTTTCTAGCTGATTTTTTTTTAGAACAGTAGTACATGCAGTAGCGGAATTGGGCGTAAAAACTAGGGGGAGGGGAATGCCATTACTTCAAGTTGGTGGTCAAAAGGTCAAATATCTGTAAAAAGCAAAGCCAATTAATCATGTGTCGCAAAAAGTACTGCCGCCACTGAGTACAAATGCATGTGGAATCCAGACAGTTTTTGATTCCACATAGAAATACACGCATTAACCAAAATTCCACATATTTTGTAGAATCCGATACACATTCGGAACTCTTCCGGCATTAATACTCAACTACCGTTCAGCCTTTATATTAATCACGTGACTACCAAAACGGAATTCTGGAAATCGAGCGAATTCTGGAAATCGAGCAGCCATCGAACAAAACAAGTGTGTTAATTACAAAATGGTCCCGATTTCGCTCCAGCTCAATTCATGAGCAGCACTAAATGAAAAAAGAATATGAAGAAAGTATGCACAGCCCAAACCAGCAGAACTAGATAAACGAAACCTGGAACGAAGGAGAGATCTGAGGGCGAAGCCCCCAGCGACCAAAGCTATTTTGTATATAAATAAACCGGCTAAATGGCTAGGGATACAGCAGAACGTAAATTTTCCCCCGAGCAAAAATTCCCGGTTTTTCATCAAAATTCCCGGTTTTTCATCAAAATTACCTGACTTTTCCACAATAAAAAATCCCTGAATTTTCCCGGTTTTCCAGGTTTTCCAGGTGAGTGGCCACCCTGCTTTTGTGGTTCGTTGGCGTTTTGCCGAGTCTCTGCCGCTGGTGTTATAATTTTCAACACAGAAATGGGGCCACCACGGATCGTAGCTGCGGCATCACCAACTGTGCTGAAAGGGTGTTAGTTGCGTATCGATGGTCCGCTGACTCTTATGGCATGGGGGCTTGTATCTGAAAACTAAGAGAATAAAGAAGCATGGTATCCATGAAAACCGTTGGCACTCCTAAAAGTCTGAAACGATGAAACAGATGTCAAAACTGGAAAACACGTATTTTATAATTTCAAAGGTACCCCGTATCGAAGTAAAAGGATTGCGCCAATGTCCAAATGTGGGTATCATGGGGGTGCAACTCAAGATTTGAAAATGGCAACTGGAATCAAATACTACATCATTTAAAAGTATTGATAAAATTAAAAAGATGGTAAGAGTCTCGAGACTTTATGCTAATCTTGAGCAAAATAGCGGGCGTTCAGGATGCTAATAAATCCTTAGTTAAAAACTCCGTGACCACCTCTAGAAATGTGACACTGTGAAACTGATATCAGATGAGATAAACACTTGTCTTATTATTGGAAAAGTATAATGCACCAAGGTGAACAAGAAGTGCCCCATTGTGAGTTTATTGCATAATTAATATTACATTCTACGTTCCACGTTTGTGTTTTTAGGCTAAAGGACAAGGGGATTGTGAATTATGAAATTAATGTTAGAATACAGAAATGGAAGGAACGTTGGTGCATTATACGTTTTGTTCTACGTTTGTGCATTATACTTTTTGTTCTACGTTAGTGCATTATACTTCGAAATTATAAGACAAGTGTTTACATCTTCTGATATTTGTTTCACAGTTTCACGTTTCTAGAGGTGGCCACGGATTTTTCAATGAATTTATTACCATGTTGAAGACTCACTAGTTTGCTCAAGTTTAGCATAGAGACTCAAGACTCTTAAAGTCTTCCTTCTTCTAGTAATACCTTCAATTCCTTTACTACTTAATTACCCTTGCCATTTTGAAATTTTGAATTGGACCACCCTGGGACCCTTCGGGGCCCCCTGGCATATGTTTTTACCTCGACACGGGGTAGCTTTGAAAATATTAAATACTTTTTTCCGATATTGATATGTTTTACCGTATGAGATGTTTAGGGGTGATAACGGACTTCACGGATACCATGCCGTAAGCGTCGGTGGATCACCGATGGGCAACTAACGATCTCTCGTCAACAATTGAAGGCCTTGCAGCAACGATCTACGATTGTTCCACTTCCGTTTTGAAAATTATAACACCAGCGGCAGAGACCGACGGAACGCCAACGAACCCAATTCTACATCCCCAAAATACGTTGAATCTTCTTTAGGTGTGATTTGTTTATAATTATATGAGTTAGAAAAAACACTAAAACTAATACCCCGGGGTGGGTGCGAACAATAAAGGTTACGATTACTAGCCACGTGTTCTTCTGACTTCCTCATGGAAACGATGATAAAAAGCTTGCTTGCTGAATGATAAATTATTGCGGTCTTATTAGCCAAACAGACAAACCCCTATATCTGGAGTTCTAGTTGGTGGTACCGTGAACCATTTCAGATGTATTACTTTCTGGTGGGGTACTATCTATGTGCAAAATTTGAGCATAATTCGGTGCCTCTTCTCTTCAGTACAATTTTAACCAGAGATGGTGTGGGTCAATGAAAATTTAATTCACAACTCACCATGACCCACTATTATCCATCACCCAAAAGACCCATTGACCCACTATGACCCACCACCAATGATGAACCACTCTGAACCATTGTGAGCAACTCCGACCCACCAAAACCCACATCATTAACTCTGGCCCATGATACACGTCCTCCTCTCCATTGACTAAAGATGTTACACATGTAATAAAACAAGACTGTGAAATTATCACTTATCGGAGTTAGAATTCCTACCGTCATTCGCTCAAGCAGCGCTCTCTTACAACACCGGTGGATCTGACCATTACGATATACAATCGTAAAGTGTTTATCATCTTCCGAATTAAGATGAATTTAAATTTAACCTATATAATTATTTCTTTGTTGGCTTACAGATGCATTTCAGTAGAAAATAGGATGGAATTTGAAAGTCTCAAATCTAGATAAAGTAGCCTAACGTAAAAAAAATAAATCTAGTTTTAATATAATTAAGCATGCCGTACTAATTTTAAAATGCCCATGTAATTAAGCGTGGAATACAAATTTTATGGCCATTTTTCTCACAACTTTATGGCTTGATTGTCTTATGCTCTGAACGCTCCATATATTTAAAACCAGCCTCAGCAATTATTATAATAGAACGCAGTGGGTATGAAATGCAAAGAATTTTAGGTCTCATTTCTCAGTTTGTTTCTCAACTAATATCAATCCTTTTCGATTATTTTTACAAATCAACCCACTACCAATTTCCAATATATAGAAAATGCGCCCCACCGCTCATAAAAGAAAATTTAAAAAAATGCCAGGACACGTTCTGTTAATTTTTAATAAAGATTTATATACTGAATTTCAGCTAACTTGAACGGCTTGTGAGAATTTTTCGCTAAACGTCGTACCCTTACTTCCTCCTAAGGATGTGCATTATAATAAAAGTGATACGCATATGATAATTTCCGAGTTGGAATTGCGTCTGATTATATGCCAAGCGTCATTTCTTTTGACTTTGCAAATTGATCGTGATGAACACGCAGAAAATTATTTACAATTTCTTATATAATAATTCATATATTGCAGTAGATTCAAAAATATGATTTTCCAGTAGTTAGCTCCTCTAAAATCTTACAGGCTGCATGCCAAAATCGAACTCCTCTTGCTATTGCGACTCTTAAAATTGCATATATTAAAATCCAAAAGTACCTGAACTTTTTTCATTACATACAAATAAAAAAAGAAGAAAAATGGAGATCTGGAAAGTAAAACGTAGACAAGCTTACCAGTATTCGGAAGATGCTGTCTACAATGCACTGAACAGAATGGGTCGGTGCGTCAGTATGAGTCACAGTGAGTGGGGTTTTGCAGTAGGTGACGTCCTTTTGAACCACGATCCACTGACCCACTCACAAATCTTGACAAATTTAGCCCACTTACCAGCGGACCCATTGACCCATTCCATCTTTGATTTTAACATGTCTTATTTCATTTAAAAGACGAAACATACATCCACACAATTTTTTCATCGATTGCGAAGGTTGGCTTACTATAATAGTTGAAATGGTAATTTCTTCTCACGGTGAGCAATTGACATGATTAAAAAGCCCATCTTGAAGTGGGTACAAACTACATTCCAAAGGTATTAGAATCGCTTTCTCAACCCCCAAAACTACGAATTCGACAAATAAGTCAGTAATTTTTGAGATTTTATTTTTGGCTCTCCCAGGCCATCATCCTGTGAAACGCGGTATGAATTTGGATGTAAAATCGGCTGTGAGCAGCACTATCCACGTCAACAACCGAGAAAATTATGGATAAAACATTAAGATCAGTCGTTTTACATTATTTTTACAAATCACACCTCCCACTTCCATAATTTCATACTACTACAATATTTTCTTTTAAGATTGAAAGTAATATGTCCCCAAAGTTTCGTAAAGGTTGCTCCAGACAATGCGGAGTTAGGCTGGAATATTAATTTATACAGAAACATTATAATACTTAGAGCTGTGCGTGCAATGCCTTCTATGATGCCCCTGTAAATTCAAAATCGAGCTGACATGATCGTTCAGAAGTGTTGCTATTTATCACGGTGACAACGAAACTATGGACCCTACACTAATATTGGTCGCTTTGAATCATTGTATATGTTACTCCCTTCGACTCTCTTTATTAAATGTGCTAGGGGATTTTACTTCTACTAGAAGATGAACTTAAAGGTCATCAGAATTGCTCCCAATGAACTTGGGGACCCCGAAAGATATGGATTGGACACTAACATTCGTCATTTCCAATTACTTTTACATGTCATTTTTCACACAGTCCTTCAGGGTGCTAATGGGGGCTTAACTTACATGGCATCTGGAGTGCCACTCTTTATCTACGTGACCTTAAAATTATGGATTCGACACTAATGTCGGTCTTTTTTATAATTTTGATATCAGTCCCTTTCCTTCCTCCTAGGAGAGCAAACGGATGCTGCCACCGCTAGGACTAATTTTGGTCTTAAATGTCATTTAAATTTCTATCAATTAATTTAGCGACCAGTGCTGCATTTAGAAGCTCTACGTCCTTACGCATTTTTGCTCTCGGCGCCCCCAATTACTACATATTTCTCTGCCTCTTGATCCCTAACATAAACAATTTGAATATGCTTAATTAGTGAATTTATTACACTTAAATACCACTCACTAGATGCTACAGCTACAACTACGTAAAAAAATAACAAATTTGTAACATGTTCTGAAATATTTTTAGAATTCTTACGCTTTCATTAAACATATTAGAATAGTAAAAGAGGATTGTTTATGAAATAGTATATTTGCTCTTGATTTCTTAACTTTTTCATAAGAAAAAATTAAACCACTATTTAATTTTTAAACTTTGCGGTCTTCAAAGATGTTGCCCTCCAGGGACGAGCCTAGCTGGACTAATGGGAAAGCGGCACAGTTAGCGGCGCTGAAAAATTCCGATTCGACTCTAATATCGGTTGATTTCGATATTTTTGTGTCGCTACGTAACCACACGGGGTGCTAATGGGAGCATAATTGGACTTGAATTCAAAGTAGAACTATTTACTTAAGCGAGCACAAACTATGGATTCGATATTAATATCGATTCTTTTCTAACATTTTTGATATGTATGCCAACAGTACTCTTTTCCATATTGTAAGAAATATGGTTAAAATTGCTCTAGACATATCATAATTATGTTGACACAAACACACATACATCCACTTATATAAGTATGTGAATCCGGCACAATGGTAAATGAGAAATGCGTCGTCATAATATTGATGTCCTTTTGTCCTTGAATGGGAAAATCGTATGAAAGGTTACTCAAGGTTTACTTTCTATATTCCTATAATGTCTGTCTATTTGTTATCTGTACTTGCTCTGTCCAGCCATGTTTATTATACAATAATACGGCTCAATGATGTAAAAGTCTTGTACTACACTCATTAGTGTGTTCCTCTGGTGCTAGGGGTCCCGGGTTCGATCCCAGCCCCCGCCAAGTGAACTTTGTGGTGGACAAACACCGTGCTCGTGGGTTTTCTCGGGGTTCTCCCGTTTCCTCCCACTTTCTTCATTCCACCATTTCACTCATCTCTCATAATCACCGCCTCCTTTAGCCTAACCGGCATAATCGTGGGACGTAAAACTTAAAGATTTCATTTTCATTAGTGTGTTACGAGTAACATATAAGATATGTAGAACTGCTACACCGTATAAAATACTAATATTAAAACTGCTACTGCTAATACTACTATTACTATTACGATTACGAATAGTAATAGTGCTAGAGCTAATTCCATTATTGCTGTCAATCCTACTAATATTACTACTACTACTACTCATTAATATACTAATACGACAGCGAATACTACTACAGGTATTACTAGTAATACGAAAACAAAACAATGAAAATGAAATCTTCGAGTTTTACGTCCCACAGTTATGCTGGCTAAGGTAAAGCAGACGGTGATCATGAGAAATAAATTAAATGGTGGAATTAATAAAGTGGAAGGAAATGGGAGAACGCCGAGAACGCCCCCCCACACACGATGTTTGTCCACTACAAAGTTTACTTAGCGCGAGCTGGGATCGAAGCAGAGACCCATTGAACCACAGGTGAACGCTCAACCCTGAGCCACCGTTCCCTTAACACCTAATAGACCCTGGCGTCTCTGTGATTCATTTTATCATTATATTTTGTTATGTTGGTAATATCATACTATGAACAATGCTTGAATATTTAACACCATTTGGTATTTGCCTTCCTAATTGAACATTACTAGAAATTGCACTGAACATATGAACACGCCAGTTCACGGTTTCCGCCTCCGTGGTCTACTGGTGGCGTACCAAATTCTACTTTGTAGGTCAAGTACTTGACTTCATCATACATTCTTTAGGTAACTACGGCTCCGGCCGTATCGATGATGACGAGATGAATTGGTTGACTGAAAACAGTGGGAGGAAATGGGACCACCCCGAAAACTCTCACGTACACGGTGTTTGTCCACAACAAATCTCACATAGCAAAAGCATGGATTGGCCCAACGATCTCTAGCACCAGAAGTGAGTGCTTTAGCTAATGGTCTACCTCTCGTAGATCAAGCATCGCTTGAGATTCTATGCAGACCGAACATAAAAACTTGCATTAGTCCGTTTTTTCTGTATATTCCTTGGAACGGACAGGGCCGAGTAGGTCGGGTCGGGCACATTCCAGACTGAATCTGGAACGCACGGCTAGTGCAGGGCTCTGATTCATATCCACTGCAAACGCTGTTTTTGTTCTATTGTAACTTTTGTTTTAGTACTCCGACGAGAATTATGTTTTATGTCTTAACTTTCAGCATTCTTTAAAATATGGAAAGACTCGTTTACGTATCTAAATTTTTCATTACGTATGGAGGGCTAAATGGCAAACGAGATGTGCTGATATTAATAAAAGCTTCGAAATATTGCATCATTAAGTATTTCAATCAATGTTGCTTTTTATACAATTAGTAACAAGTCTTATTATATTTAAAAGAAAAAGAACACACCTACAATTTTTTTCCGATTCCAAAGGTTGGCTTCCAGGTTCGAACCTGGTTTACTTTTTCCCGAAGATACCCGAAGTTGGACTTGGAAAATATTTACCTCAAAACTGCAACAAAGAAAACCCCCAAACCTTTTGAGACCATATATACCTTTCGGGCATCATCGTTCAATATTTTGGGGTGGGTTCTCTTACCCCATAAAACCATCTTTCCGTAGAAAATAAAAAGAAAACGTATTCTTTTGTTTTGTGCGTATTGTCCGTACAAAAATTTCGCTGGGATGAGGATGACGAAGAACTCAACGAAGTGGTTGATTCTCAGAGTGAGGAAAGTGCAAGTGGATCTGAGTGCAAGGATGAAAACGGTAGTGATGTGACTCCAACAAAACCCCACAGGAAGTGAAGAAAGTCATTGAGTGATGTGGTATGAGGTTAACAAGCAATCCTTCACAACCAAGTGGTACAGAACTACATGGAAAGCGCGGGCGGTGTTACCTGTGCCCACGAGCGAAGGATAACAAACACGCCACATTCTGCATCAAGTACAGCAATTTTCTGTGCATTCAACATAACATAAGTCTTGTAAAGTGTGACGTTTGCAAGGACGATTAAATAGAACTACAAAGGAACAATTATAGAAATAACGAATATTCTTATGCCAATGCACTAAAGATGAGTGTACATAAAACATTTATAGTAAAAAATAACACAACAATATTGAAACATGATGAAAACGTTTAATAAAGATGTCTGGATAAAGAAACATAATTTCAGAGGTAATATTATTTGTATAGTTGTGTTTTGTAAGTGGGGTCAAACTTGACCCCATGGTATCTTTAGTGTAATTTTTTTCGTGGTACAGTCAGCGGCATAAAATTTGTTACAACAGAGCTTCATAAATTTCTTTAGTTTCATTCGTTTCTTTCTTTAAAGAGTGCAAGCTAGTAAGATGCTCCCTAAGAAATCTATAGAGATTGCCAAGAGCTCTAAAATATCAACGGACAGAAACGAGTTTTATTCAATGATTCATTGAATTTCTTTTCAGTAAGTGCAAACAAATGTTTCAGGGGCGTCATTTGGGCAGGACAGGAGGGTGTAATTCCCCCTCTCTTGAGCTTCATAAATACGTATTTTTTGATCAAATGTATAGTAATACACTAATGAAAAGTGAAAATCTTATGTCGCCGGAGAATCACTTCCTTCCCTTCCCCCCCTTCCCCCCGATTAAAGTCTAAAAGACACTGGTTTTAACAACAAACCTATAGAGTTACGAAAGCACATTGCTAAAGAGCTTACATTTGGTTTCAAGAGTCGAAGGTTTGATCTCAAGCCATATGACTTCCTGGGTGACATTGAGAGAGAGAGATTCAAGTATGGAAACAGAGAGGGATGATTTGTATACACAGATTTAGAATTGGGGAAAAAATGATCGGACAGCATTCGTATCGTATTATGACGAAAATTCTGATTTTGTGAAAGATAAGAAGGGAAGTTTTCGAACTGCGAGGATCACATTAGGCAGTTGTCGAATTAATGTGGAGAACTCTTTTTAGAACATCAGATGATTACAAAAGGAGAGAAAGATCTTCAGAACTGAGGAATTAAGATTTTAAAAAATCTGGTTTCGGCGACGGGTTTCGAACCACAAACCATGTGGTCATCGAACCATGACTATCCATTCTGCTACGGAGGATTCTATCATTCGTTCACATACGTTTCCTTTAGCTGCGTTGAAAGCTAACTTAAGGGGATATTCCAAAAGTTGACTCGGTGGATGCGCCGTTCAGTTAGGACGTAAACCTCTTGTAACTTAGTTACAATGTGCAAAATGAACTTCCTCTTCTTCAGGACGCTTTTTAAAGCTTTAAAATTTGCTACTATTGTTTTAATTAAGTTACATTTGATAGAACCATCTGATAAAGTAGTGCCAAGCCCTGTGCGTCATTGTCTGTTAGGTGAATGGTTAATGTAAGTTACTCCTACGTGGATGGTCCGAGCTTCCAATCAAGACCATTCTTATTGATTATTTTATTTGAGCTACGCTCATACTGTATATTCCACAAGTTCAATTTTGAAGTAATGTAGTCACAGCTAGTTTAATTCGAAATAATTTTCCAATATTATATTTGTTACTAAATTTACATGGCACTCCTCACTGTTTGTAGCCCTGCATAAATGCAAAATTGTTTTCAAAGTATATTTTACTTTCAAGTTTTAATGTTTTTTTTAAATGTCCTTCAACTTTATTTTATAATTATTTTCTATTTCTTAATTATAACATATTTTATATTTATATTGTATTCCATGTTACACGTTTATTATTTATATTTTATATCTTACCTTTGAAGAGGAGCTTTTGACAATTCAGAGCAGCAGGGACATACACAGGATGCAGGCCTATGCAATCAAGAGCTTTTGCCCCCACGAAATCACTACTTTTTTTGTAAATTATATCTAATTTTAGAGATGATGATAGCAGGGGCGGATTCAGGGGAGTGCGTTCGGGCGATCACATCCCCCAGAATAGGGAACTTTTTATACTTTTTATTTTAAAAATAAAACATATCCTAAGTATGTTTCATCTTTGTATTATAAACTTAAATTAAAACCTAAAGTAGATAGGCCTTACTTTCTTAAGAAAGTTAATTCTGCAGAAGAGCTACTTCTCCTTTTCTAATTTTTTTCTTTTCTTTTCTTTTTTCTATTTTTTTGCAATCCGCTCTTACCTTGATTTGACTTCGAACGACCGCCCCTCCCAAACAATCATCCTGGATCCGCCCCTGGATGATAGACATTTTAGTAAAATATGCCCTCAATCGCTGAAATAAATTCCTGTCAAGCTTTCGATCGCTGAAATAAATTTCTGTCTACGGCCCTGCAAAACAGTGACGATTTTAGGGAGTGATCAGTTAGTAATGCCTCCCTGGAGCAACGACACTTCCCCAGAAGTCATATCTGCGATAATTCAGAATGTGATTTGTGCATTATCACTTTTCACTCTCAGTGTCTTGAAACGCACCAAATGACCCCATTTCAATATGGCCAACCTTGGACATATACACATCTGAAATATCACCTTTTATGTCAGTGATCCCGAAAACTATCCATTCGACACAAATATAGGATATTTTCGATTCTTTATTCCTGTCACCCTCCCATTGTCAACTCGAAGCCAACCAAGGCTTAGTTTGGATTTACGCAGCATCCACAGTGTCACTTTTCATCTTTGCACATGAATTCGACACTAATTTCGTTCGTATTTGACTACTTTTACATGTCACCTTCACCTCTTGATAGGGATTTTTTCAGTATCTCGCCCCCACAACTATGGAGAAATTCACAACCAACTAAGTATAATTATAAATTACTATCTGAAACACAACAGTACGGGTGATCTTTTTCGCAGAGGAATTCATTAACTACTGTTTCAATATCAATGTATTGGCTTTTTTTTTTTGCTCTGCATGCTGGAGATTGCCAAAGAGCTAAACTTCATTCTGTACTATTGTGCTATGAATATAGTGGTTTAATTCACTGAATACTCGCTTAGATGATGCTCTCGTCACAGGAAAAGTGAGATACAGTTATAAAAGAAAAACGAAACGAAATATTTAAGTTTTACCTCCCACGTTATGCCGACTACACTAATGGAGACAGTGATGGTGAGAAACGAATGAAATCGTTTAATGAAGAAAGTGGGAGGAACTGGAGAAACCCGAGAAAACTCATGCACACGGTGTTTGTCCATAATAAAGTTCATTCAGCGCGAGCTGGAATCTAACCAACAACTCCATGCACCATAGGTAAAGTTATAAAAGAATAGGCGTCTAAACAAATACGGAACACTACTATCAATGAGAGTTGTATAAGATTGGATTTTTATTTATTTCATTCTAAGTTGAAATTTCAATCAATCTTGATCTTCATTACTGTTCGGACCAACCGGTATTCCCTACTAGGGTAAAGATTAATTGATCGCCAACAGAAATCCAAAATCCTCTGTATAACCCCACGTTCCATTATTCCATATACACAATTAAGAGTCCAGCGTAACCTACCAGTTAGTAAGTTTTCTTCTTCTTATTATTTTTAACCCCTCAAAAATATAGGCTCATAATTGAACCACTGATTGGAAAAGGGAATAAGTACATAAAAATATTTTTTCCACTTTTAAGCTTTTCTCACTAATTGCAGTGCTACAATACAAGATTCTTGTTCTTGGCTTAGAGTTTGTCAGTTCTTTTGCTACAATTAATCAGTTATACACGTGTTGAAACAAATACAAATACGCCTCGGGAAGGTTTTTTTAGCGTTTCTGAAAACTTAGGTCTGATGTACTTATTCCCTTTTGCTGGAAATAGTTGCTGCAAATAGTTGCTGCAAGGACGTGATAAATCTTTTCGGTAGACTTCACAGTCTATAGCTCCTTCACAACTTCATTTTCATCTAAGGCTAAGTAGTTACATTTTAGACATTGACGAAAAAGTGTGAAATTAATTAAAACCCTTCAAAGTGGAGTTACGAATCTTCAATGGACCAGATTTTGCTGTTGGCCTCGCTCAACACATTCCCGTCACTGTTCAGTGTGCACGATGGAGTTTCTCCCTTTTAGGAGTACTTTCTAAGACAGTTCTAGTTTTTTTTATAGCTGTTTCAATTGAGTTGTATTTGATAGAACTGTCGGTTAAAGGAAACAAAAGATCCTATACTCAAACACAAATCATCTCTCTAGAAGCTCTAAAGGAAAACGAAACGAATCGTCGTAAACATGTTACGTTCTTGAAGAGGAAAACAGCAAAACATTGATTGCACAAACGTATAATGGTATCATTTGCTTGCAAATTTAAAACTTATAGAAGTTGATGGCTTGCTAGGTGAGGGGTTAGTGAACAGGATTTTTGTACTGGTGGTCCAGGGTTAGAATCTCGTCCGTTCTTCTTACGTTTTGTTTCTTTAAGCTACACTGAGTTTGTTCATTCCAATCCTTTAAGCTTGAATTAAATCTAATACCAGTTAGTGAATTAAAAGTAGCTAACATTATTTTCAAATACGAGACGTTATTACATGCTTGTCACTAGCTCACAATACTCAACTTTGATATAAACTCTTGCAGCCTTCATTTAACTCATTTCTTGACGTGTTTTGTTACAAAACTCATGAATCGTGGCAAGCAAAATTGCTTTACCAGATAATGGTGACTGCTTTCAAAATCAAATGACAAGTATGAGAATTAAACGTATCATATCTGTAGTTTGGTGTGGAGAAGAAACCAAATAGCGAACGAAAGGTTTAAGAACAACCACGTTATTAATATAAACTATGCCAGAGATTATTGACTTATATGATTTAAAAAAATCGAAAGAAATTTTGAAAGAACGAATAATACTAACTTAGAATTTTGTAACTGGAGGCAAGGAAGTCTAATTTAAACATACTAAAACATACCATCTAGCGCATATAGAGCGTGGATCTGTGCTCAAGGCGCTAGCTAATAATCTGGAGGTTCTCAAGTCGGAACCATGTGTGAATATTTTGTTTAAATTTAGAATTTTTGGTGATCATTAGTCGGCGATGACACACGTTTAATTGTCTTAAGGTATTTGAATATTTTGATCTTTCAATATTTGAATGATCAAATCTTCAATAATTATAATAATACTAATACTAATACTAATAATAATAATATTTATTATTATTATTATTATTATTATTATTATTATTATTATTATTATTATTATTATTGTTATTAGCAAAGTAATTCAATAACACGTTAATATCTTTAAATATTTCTCGATAACTACTCGAACTTAAGACGTCCTCGAATCTAAGTCGCACCCCGCTTTCGCTGGGCTAAATTAAAGAAAAATAGCAATATGTTATGGTTTTACTATTACTAAAGCACTCTTTGATATTGGTCATTTTCCATGATTTTATGTATCCCTCTCCCCTCTCCATGTTGGTGGCACGGTATGACAAAAATTATCCCAGGCCCGAATGTCATGTACGTTGAAAATTTGATCGAAATCTGTTGGATGGTTCAAGAATTGTTCTATTTATTTTTATATATTAATCTCCCCTTCTCTTATCCTCTCCTATGTTCTACCGTCAAAGTGAAAATATTAAAACAAAAGTTTCTAGGCCCGAACGTCGTCTATGTTGAAAATTAGATCGAGATCTGTCAGGTGGTTCAAGAGTTGTTAAGTTTTATTCATTTTTATAGATATCTCCCCTCCCCTCCTCCTAACCCTACGTTCTACCATCAAAGAGATATGATAAAAACCACCCCAGATCCGAACCTCATCTATGTTGATAATTTGATTAAGATCAGTTCGGTGGTTTAAGCGTGATGAAGTCACCAAGACAGCATTTTTATTTTTTTTTTTACATAGTCCCCCCTTCCCCTCCCCTACATTGTGCCGTCAAGGCAAAAAACGAAAACATCCCAGGTCCGAACCTTATCTATATTGAATGTTTGATTGATTGGGATCAGTCGGATTGTTCAAGAGTTATTAAGTTTTATTCATTTTCATATATTTACCCTCCCCTCCTCTAAAACAAGTTCTAATATCAAAATGAAATAAGAAAAAGCTTCCCAGGTTCGAATTTCATCTGTGTTCAAAATGTGATTGAGAACGATCGGGTAGTTCAAGAGTTATTCACCACCAAACATTGTCACTTTTATTTTTATATTTATAGCTGTTATGTATCTTCCCCCTCCTCTCCATCCTCTACGTTATTCCGTCAAAGTGAAATGGTAAAATCCATCCCTCGCGTTAATCGAGACGGGGACATATAGCTTCATTGCTGACGTCCCCATTAATTCCCCTACTCATACCCTTTAGTGTGTTTAAGGTAGTTTTTTTTTGTCTTCAGTTGCAAATTTCTAAGTTATTTTTTTGTTTCAAAATTCTCGCATTTCTTTTATGAGAATACAAGTTAATAATCTTGGACTTGTTTTATATTAATAATCTGAGTTGTTCTTAAACCTTTGGTTTCCAATTTTGTTTTGTCTCTACACCAAACTACAGATATGACAAATTTAATTCTCATACTTTACATTTGATTTCAAAGCGGTTGCCATGAACTGCTTAAAAGCACTTTTTCCGTTACGAAACACGCAGCAGAGGGCGTACGATATCGTCTACAGCAATGAGAAGAAACTCCGCCTTGTTACGTGACGTCACATGAAGCACGTTCCGTTCAAACACCTAAGCAAAGCTATAATTTTGCTTCTGGTGTAAAAATGGCTCACTACGAAGCTTCTGTTAAAAGCAGCGTGATTGCTTTAATTGAGCACGCGGGCATGAACTATAGCGAGGCAGGCGCGAGATATGGTGTTAACCGTGCTACAGCACGGAGGTGGTGGAGGAGATATGAGGAAACAGGAGATGTAAGACGTAAAAGAGGAAGTGGGCGACAAAGAGTTTCCTTTGCCGAAGAAGATCAGAGTGTAATTGCCCAATGCCGTGAGCACCGTTTTATGTCTGCCCGACAGTTACGAGAGGAAACCAATTTCCCAGGCGATGTTATGACTGTCCGTCGTAGACTCAAATCATCATTGCAAATTTAGATGAAATCGATCACCTATCGACCAAATATTTACCATTCGCCAAATACTCAAAAGGAAATAGGAATACAATACCGCGGTACATCAACTATTTATTAATTTTAGAAAGGCTCACTACTCCGTTAGAACAGAAACATTGTACAAGTTCTTACAGAATTTTGAAAAGTGATAAAGGTATTTAGATTCGTTAGAGATGTTTAAATAAAGCAAAAAGTAAATTGTCGGTAGGAAAATTTTTGGCCTCGAGCATTCGCGTCGAGACACGCTTGAAACCAGGAGATATGTCGACGCCATTAATATTGAACTGTGTCCTGGAATACGCTATATGGAAAATTCATTATAATACCAGGGCCTAGAGTTGAATGTTGTTTACCAGGTTATGGTGTATACTGATGATATAATTTAATAGGCAATGATGGGAGAACAATAGAATGAAATTCAGTGGTCTTATTAAACACTTACAGGGACATGGGTTTAGAAGTAAATGCAGAGAAAACTAAAGACATAAAAGTGCTTCCGAACTGCAATATGGCTAATTATGGATGCGTTAAAATATCAGATAATAGTTTTGATAAAGTGAATACGTTCAAATGTCTAGAGTCAATGTTAATAGACGAAAATCATATTAAAAGGAAATTAAATGTACACTGAAAGCAAGGAATTCACTTCTAAATCTCCTGTCGTCGCCATTTCATAATCATGCCTGTGGTTCTGTATGGTGGCCAAACATGGTCGCTTACTCTGAATGAAGTACACACACTGAAAGTATTATATAACAGGATTCTGAAACGAATATTTGGACCCAAGAGAAACAGGAATGGGCAATGCCAGAAACTTCATAACGAGGAACTACATAATTTATACGGTTTACCAAAGATTGTTAGGTTCATCAAGTCTAGGTGGCTTAAGTGAGAAGGTCACGCAGCTAGGGTGGAAGAAAATAGAAACGCTTTCAAAACCTTGACTGGAAGACTAATCGACAAACGCCGATTAGAAAGACCTAGGCCCAGATGGGAGGAAAATATTAACATGGATCTCGCAGAAATAGGAACACAAAGTAAAAACAGGATCCAGTTTGCTAAGGATAGACGTCAGTGAAGAGCTTTTGTGAACGCGGCATTAAATCTTGTGGGTCCATGGGTCATAGAGTCTGTTAATCTTTAATGATAATAATAATAATAATAATAATAATAATAATAATAATAATAATAATAATAATAATAGTTTCAAAGTTGCTCTAAAGTTAGACAGAACTTACAGAAGGGTCGGTATTTCGGTGTGGGGTGCATAAATCTACGCCACACCTCTGCAACTACCCATATATTAAGCAAAAGCATCGTACGAAGTTTCATTCAGAAAGTATTCTCCTGTACATTTTAAGGAAAATAACTGCAATAAAAATTACAGAATTTCACTGAACTGTAAGTCATATAAGAAACCAAATTTTAGGAAATGCAGAAGTGATTATAAAACAGCTTAACTGCAGAAATACCTACACATACATTACTTCGATAAGCTCCGAAATAAAAAGTAACAAAATAGTATACAAAATTCACTCTAGTGAGCAATTCCTACTTAAGTAATTGACATATGCCATTTCGAGAATAGAGATAAGATGATAATTTTTTACGACATTTTTCGTCTTGTCTAGATTCTCTTCTTCAAAGTGAGACGATAATTTGAGGTAGCCTTGCCGCATGTGGAATGTAAAATATTAAAATTGTCGTCTCAATTCTTTTTGTTTTGGTTTAGAAACAAGTTGAGAAATTCTTCTCGTCGGTAACACTAAACAAAACCGGAATATTCTTTTAAATGTAACGTTTCTTCCTGTAATGTTATGATCTGAGTGACTCCTAACGTTTAATCTACGAGATAATTATTCTTATTATTTTAGTATTATTACTATTATTGATAGATCAAGTACTTATACATTCGAGTATTCAAATATCTGAAAATAATAAAACGTGTGCCTTGTCCGATCAATCGCCACCAAAACGTTTTAATTAAAATTATATTTTTCTCTCCTGGATGCCATCCGAGGATCTCAAAATTACTGGCTGAACACCTTGACCACTGAACAATGATCACTGCGCGGTAAATGATTCGTCCTTAATATGTTCATGTCCAATTCCACATTATACGTTATTTTTCTTGGTTTCTAAATTTCTTTTGTACTTCTTTTATGAGGATATAGCCTAAGTAAATAATCTTTGGCATAGTATATAGTAACCACTTGAGTTGTTCTAGAACCTATGGTTCACAATTTTGTCTTTTCTCTACACCAAATTACAGATATAACACATTTAATTGTCATACTCTGCATTTCGTTCCAAACCAGTCGTCTTTACCTCATCGAGAACTTATGTCTGCCACTATACATTTGAGACAAACCAACTTTTGATAACTTGCTAATAACACTGCTAATTTATGTTGTTACTCTACATTTTTTGTTTGTGTGTTTTGTGTTAATATGTTGTAAATGTGTTTCACTCATAGGAACCACGCACTATAAAGGAGGGCTACAGAACTTCATATTATCCCGCTTAGAATAAAGTTGTGGAGTTACCCTTTACCTATACGTGTTTAACCTTTCTTTTCTCGACAGATTGCTCTTCTCCTCCATCGAGTTCATCAAGTTTGGTATTTTAAATACAAACTGGAATTTAAACCTGTGTAATCGGATTCCGTCATTGGCCCACCTTTTCGGAATTATGAGAACATTGCATGAAATCTCAGATGAGGACAAACACTAAGAATTTACGCAGGTATTACAACAGTACGTTCCTGTAACATTAGGTGCTTTAACCTATATCGGAGATTGGCATATTGATTGGAGCAAAGAGGCAAATTATGTTATTTTGTTTTATTATAACTGAAGGGAAATTATACAACAAAAATAAAAAATATATACAAATGAACTACAAATCTGTGTTACAGCGGTAGTTCATATGGAATCGATGTTAGCTGACTGGGTACTAGGCCTGCCAGAACGCGAAACCCGTGCCATATCATAAAGAATGCATAAGTTACTTTAAAGTTTATTCTCAAGTTGGGGAAAACGTAACCAAGAGAATGGAAGAAGGTTACTGTCACCGAAAACGGTGAAATAAGATCTGAATGAGAGGCCCTTTGCCGTAGGTATGCCACTAAGCCCCTCGTTCAACTCTCCTTCGTTCAACTTTGTAAAACATTAACTTTTAGCAGAACACACCTAAACACAACGGTTTGGAGTAGCAAAATGACTGGCGATATTGCGACGAAGTCAATTCATACGGAGAGAACAAATCCAACCATCGACAACCACATCAACTCCAACAACGTGAATCCTTGGTAGAAATCTTTCTTATATACCAAGCGTCATCCAACGCTCAATACATGTCTTTTTCGTCTTTTCTTATTCTTACGTCGATTATAACCTTGCCTTGTGCCGAGAGAGAGCAAAGAGAATGTTGCTGCGCACGCGCTGATGTGTCCGACAGACTTCTAGATTTCTGTTGAGTTGCTCAATCACGCCGAGGAAAATATTCGAATATGCATTAATACAAACGTTTTATTTATTTTATTTCATTCATTAGTTTTTATATACGGGCTCATGTTACAGTCTGTAGCGTCAGTTCTTAAATAGCATTAACCCTACTCTGTGATTTGAGAAAATCGAAAAGCCAGGGCTAAGACAACAACACATGCTGGTGTTTTAGCGTCCCGGGTAGCTCATTGTTGGTTCAATTAGCACTTCGTGTGACTCGCTCCCCATTAATAAGCGTTAGACACAGCATTCAATCTCAAAACTCAGAGAGCATTGACCATTTTACGTGGCGGCGTGTCTAGGAGCATACAAGTAGTTATGTGCATATAGATTCCAGCAAGATTGTTAGGAAAGAATAGGCGTTGTCTGATATCTAAAAATTATTATTATTTTGTGATATACGACACTCAGCAAGACTATTTATCCCACACAATTTAGATAACCAATTGCCGGTATAGGAAAGTACTTAATGAGAATGTCCGATACACATCTAGTTATTTCTGGAAGTACTACACGAGGATGACTGCCAATTTCCCAGAGGAAAAATAGCAATGAATTTTATTGAAGCTATCCGTGTTTAAATTTGCTCATCAATGAGAGCATCGATAGATCCGAGGGAAGGAGATGAGCGGTTAGTTCGAAACTGATGGCGATGAGCGGTCAAAACTGAGCGGTTAGTTCTTGATATATAAAACCTGGTTTCAATTTCTTTGTGAGAATTGTGGTTCGGATTCTACGTTAAACGATTTATGCACGTCTTATATTGCTTCATTTCTGCAAAATAGTAATTTCATTCCCTTATGTTGCAAATTATAAACTAGGTAAACAAATTTAATTATTATTTATGTATTTTCTTTTTTTGTAGTGTGGATATATACACAAGGATGGATTAATTGTTTAAATAAAACTCCGTCTTAAGGCCATGTTTGTATTAACCAAAAAAATATTTCATGAAACTTCAATTCACGGAGTTCCAGAAATAGTGAAGGAAGGACGTTCTATTTGGGAGAGGTCAGTGAACTAAATTTATTTTGCTAACATTTCTTTTTTTTTACTGCAAAATGAATGAAGGCCATAATATTAATATTGGCGCTACTTGACTTCAATTCTGTTCCTCTCTGTCCGTGGACCAGAAGCCATGTTACATAGAAGCATAAGGTAGTTAGTCCACCCCTGAAGGGGTTTATAGATACTCTAGAAGTTTGAATGTATATCTCGTTCCCTTTTATGTGTGTAAAATTGCCAAAACTGTAAATTTCGGACGTTTGTGACATATTGAAACCTATTTTAGGAGGTTTTATGATAGGGGTACTTTATTTAATTATATAATTAAATACAGCGATCCAGGACAGTATTACATTAATAGTGGTGGTACTCCTTTATACTTACGGGAAAGGGTGTATAGACCCACCCTTTAAATTAGAAATTGCCAAATTAACAAATTTAATATTTTATTGTAGGGCCATGGCAGGTACTTCATGATGGATCTCGTTTCGTTTCATGAGTATAAAACTGCCAAAATGGAAGCTTTTTTTACCTCAAGGATCCTCCTCCCTAACATTAATTTATTTAGTTATGGATGAGTATAGGAATCCACGACAGATGTACATGCTGTTCCATAAAGAATGATCCCACTCTTTATTTTTGTTTTGAGGCAAACATTTTCTAAGTTCAACTTCGGGTATCTTCGGAAAAAAGTGAACTAGGTTCGAACCCCCAACCCAACCATTCCAATCGGGAAAACTTGTGCAGATGTGTTTTCTTCTTTTAAATATAATGGACCTTATGTAGAGTCGTTTGGAAATGTGATTAGAGACATACTAAAGAGTTCGACTAACATATGTTTCCTGAAGTAGTAAAGCCTTTAGTATAACTCTAATCATATGTCAAAACGACTCTGCATAAGGCGGACTAAAACTTGTCATAGGTGTAGAAAAAAACGTAACATTGATTGAAATACTTAATGATACAATATTTCGAAACCATGTATTAATGTCAGCACATGCATGTTTGTCATTTGGCTTTACATACCTAACCCTTTTAAATTATATGGCAACTATAGTTGCCATAGAGTCAACCTTCGGGAATTAGCTTTATAAGTCTCTAGTCAAGATTTTTAGACCTGTTTTTTGCATTCATTCAAGCAGGCAAGCATCATAGAACATATATTATGGGCATTTTGCAGTCTCGCGTTCTCTGCCGGGGGGCAGAGGCGTCACGTACATGAACGATGTTTTTTTTAAGTGTAAATTTGAGCCGGCTGACATCACTAACCGGTTGGGCTTTTTCTTGGGCTCAAAACTTCTACGGTACAGGTCTCAGTGTTGATGATAAGAACTATATAATTATATTGGTTCTCACGATGCTTGAGGCTGTCTCATTATAAAAATCCATTGTCGTCTCGTTAATCACGGCGGGACGAGATAGGAGCAACACTAAAATATAATCTCGTAAGCTGCACTAAAATATTCCACATTAATGCTTACATTTCTCATGGATTTCGCTCTGCAGTCTAACCATTTAATAATTTCGAAAAGAGTTAAGACAAGGTGTACGAGCGAGCCATTTACCAAACGCGACTCGAGTCGAAACTCGAACTCAAAACAGTGACTCGTCTCGGAACTCGATTCGAGGAAGTTACTTTGGACTCGACTCGAAACTCGACTAGAATTCGCTTAAAGTTTCGAGTCGAGTTTTGGTATGACCAAATATGTCGCATGGAGTTTGAATTTACAGGGGCAGAATCGAAGGCGTTGCTCACACAGCTCTAAATATTTTAATGTATGCATAAGTGTATTTTCCAGCGAAACTACGGAATTTCTGAAGCAACTTTTACCTAAAGTGAGAGACATATTACTTTCAATCTAACAAAAAAAATATTGTGGTTGTCAGGTTTCCCAAGGGATGGTAGTTGGTAGGAGTGACATTTAAAATAGTGTAAAAGGACTGATTTGTAGAGTGTTATCCTTAGTTGTCTCGGTCATTTAGATGAATAGTGACGCACTCAACGACGTTTCCATCCAAATTCACCTCCATCTTCACAGGATGAGAGGCTGGGAGATATGGCCAATAATATATAAACGAATTACTTAAATATTTATGCTATTTATAGCGTTTCAAATAACTTTGGAATTTAATTTGTTCCCACTTCAAGGTGGGATATTTAATCATATCAAATTCGCACCTTAAGAAGAAATAGTTATATAAACTAGTATATGTATGAAGCCGACCTTCGAGATGTAGAAGAAATGTGTAGATGTTTATTTCGTCTTTTAATGTTAAAATATATGATGAAATTAGAGATGAAGTGGGTCGGTGGATCAAACGGGTCAAGATTTGTGGGTGGGTCAGTAGATCGTTGGCCAACGACGTGGCACACTGCGAAACACTACTCACCGTGTTTCACAGTCAACCACTCCTCAACCGTCCAATTCTGTTCAGTGCCTTGTAAATAGAATCTTGTGAACACTGTTGAGTTTTTGTAAATTTTACTTTAATGACCTCCATTTTTCTTCTCTTTTCATTTGGTTCTAATGAAAAAATAAGTTCTGACAGTTTTGTATTTTGATCTTTGCAATTGTAACAATAGCAATAGCACGTACTATTTGGATTTTAAGATGCGGGCCTGTGAGCTTTTGGAGGAGGTAAGTACTGAAAAAGAATTGTTTTATTACAAGTATATCCTCTTTACTCAGTAAAGATGATGGCGTGAATTATGGGTCAGAGTGGTTTTAGTTTTCAGAGTTCTTCGGAGTCAGAGTTGGTCACACTGGTTCATAGTGGATTATAGTTGGTGGTGGAGTCACGCTGGGTGATGAGTTATTGTAAGTCAAGGTTGGTCGTGAATCAGTGCGTCGTGAGTTACGATATGTTGTTGGTCATTGTGTTGTGGATCAAGTTTTCATTGACCCCACGACATCTCTGGTTGTACTAAAGTGGAGAGGCTCCGAAGGTGTACGTCTGCGATTTTGTTCAAATTTTCCACATAGTACAGCACCGTGGAATAAACCCGAAATTTGTATGATTGGTTAAATTAAGACCTCAACAATTTATCCTTCAACAAGCGAGGTTTCCGTCATCGTTCCGTGCCAAAGTCGGAAGAATACGCGACTAGAAAACTTAAGGTTGAAGCTCCGCGTCCACACAAGCATACTTGCCTTTTTTCAGTGTTTTTAAAACTTACATGAATATCAACAAGTCAGGGATATAGGCGATTTAACATATTTTGGGGGAGTAATTTTGTGGTTCGTTGGCGTTTCGTGGAATCTCTGGTGCGGGTGGTATAATTTTCAAAACGGAAGGGATTCCTCTGCAGTTCGTAGCTGCGGGTTCACCAATTTTTTGCGAGATGGGAATTGTATCAGAAATCTAATAGAATAAAGATGCATTTTATCCACGAAGTAAGTTGGCACACCTTAGAGTCTGAAACGATGAAACAGATGTCATAGTTTGTATTTGTATTTCGTAATCTCAATGGTACCCCGTATGGAGGTAAAAACATTTGCCCCAAAGTCCCCCGAAGGGTCCAGGAGGGGTCAACTGAAAATTTGAAAACAGCAAGAAGAATCAAGTAATATATCTTTTAAGAGTATTGCTAAAATTAAAAAGGATGGTAAGAATCTCGAGTCCCTATGCTAAACTTGTGCAAAATAGCAGCGTTCAATATTCAATAAATCCTTCATTAAAAATTCCGTGGCCATTTCTAGAAATATGAAACTGTGAAACCGATATCAGAAGAGGTGAAAACTTGCCTTAACATTGCAAAAGTATAATACACTAAGGAAAAACATGAAGTGCCACATTGTAGTTTATTACGTCACTAATATTAAATTCTACGTTTCACGATTGTGTCTTTAGGCTAAAGGACATGATGGTTGTGAATTATGAAATTTATGGTAGAATGCAGAAATTGAAGGAATACAGTGATATCAACCATGCTGGAGCTAGCCCTTACGTAGCCAAGTTCTTGAAAAGGGAAAAAGCGAAACAAAACAGAAACAAACTGTGGATATTGTCAAAGTTTATGCCGAAGTGACAATTCTACTGGTAAATAAAACTCATCTTGCCCAACATTTCTTCCATTTCTACATTCTACCCATGGTGGAAAGACTAAAAGGTGGTTGCATGCACATGTGGTCTTGAGTGCTGTCGTGGCTGTGACGTCAAGTTGGTTGCAAGGGACAACCAGAAAAATCTCGGCTGTAAGTGGAAATTATTTGGTGTTCTATCGAGAATTAACTAACTAACGAATAGAAGGTTCGTAATAGCACGTAGCCAAGCGGGAGTCCGGAATATCTTTCGAAACCTAAAATAAAAAGTAACGAGAGATGGAACAAAAAGAATCGAGAGAAAGAAGAATCATTGTTAAAAATAAAAAGCTACAAGAAGCTTTTGGTTACTCTTTCATATTAGGAGGTTTGTGTTACTTGCAATACATGGTTGCGAATGAGCGGGATATCCTGGAAAAGTTAGGGAATTTGTCATTTCTAGAAAAGTTACGAAATTCTCAGAATTTCTGCTACTAGTCAGGAAAATTTAACAACTTTCGAAAGCATAGCGCTCCTCTATGACAGTGTAGAAATTTTTTATCATAATTTTTCCTCATCACTTCTCTGCAGTATCAAACATGTTATTTCAGAAAGCTTTATGTTATTTCTACAGCTTCTTTAACCTGTGATTTGGAACACACAGTAGTTGACGCAATAAGGAAGACAAAAATATTATTTGGAAAGAAATTCTAATATAATTTGATTCAACAGGGAAAGGAATGCAGATATTGTAAAATATTTTACATGACATTATTGGATATGAACCCTTTATAATCATCATTATTATCATAGATATTCTGCCTTTATTGGCAGGTCACTTGCCTCAGCTGAGAAGCTTTCATGCTCCACGATCCTCCGTTAACCTTTTTGTCTTCGCGTATGATCTTTCTCTTTTAATATCATCCATTAATTGTAGTCTCCTTCGCCCTCTCCCTCTCTTTCCCGCCACCATACCCTCTAGGACGTCCCTCATGATACAATCTCTTCTTAGGCAAGGTCCCAACCAGTTTCTCTTCCTCTTCCTAATAATATCTAAAAGTGTTCTTTTCTCACCCACCATTTCTAACACTCTCCCATTCGTTTTCCGCTCGACCCAACTAATTCTTTCCATTCTTCTCCACACCCACATTTAGAAGGCTTCCAGTCGATTTTCATCACCTTTAAGTAATGTCCACGTTTCCGCCCCATACAGTACAAAACACCACACGAAGCATTTTATGAGTCTTTTTCTCAACTCTTTGTTCAAGATCCCACAAAACAGACTTTTCTTTCTTTTAAAGGCTTCTTTCGCCATTCCTATCCTTCCTTTTATTTCACGTAATCATTTCATGTCATTACTGAGAATACTACCCAGGTATCGAAAACTATTCACTTGTTCTATTTTCTCCCCTCCTACTTCTATATTTGACACAGACCCCTTCGTTCCAATCAGCATGGCTTTTGTCTTTCTAACAATTATTTTCATCCCATATTCTTCAAAGCCCTTTCTCATTTTTTCTAACATTTTATTGATTTTTTTATCAGATTCTGCAACAAGCGCCATATCGGCTGCAAATCTTATACATCTAATCATTCTACCTCCCATCGAAATGCAATCATCATCAAGTAGGCTCTTTTTCACTATCTCCTCTAGATAGACATTGAATAGTGTTGGCGAGAGGCAGCATCCTTGTCGAACTCCCCTTCCAATTGCACTCTCTTCCGTCAGTACTTCCCCTATCCTAACACTTATTTGTTGGTTTCTTGTATACGTTTCTTATGAGTCTTCTATCTTTCCATTCCAACCCTATCTTTGAAGAACTCCCAACAACAGTTCCCAATTCACGCGGTCAAAAGCCTTTTCTAGATCAATAAATACAACATACACCTCTTTCCCTTTTTCTATGAATCTTTCACTGATCACCCTTAATAATCCAATTGCATCTCTTGTGCCCTTGCCTCTTGTGAACCCTTTTATAATAGTTGAGGTCATAATGAAAGTAAGATTGTTATTTTTGAATGAACAAAGGAAGGAAGGTAAATATTGTAAAATCTTTTTCAATACTTTTGTTATTGTTTTACTCAAGATTTCTACATAGTTTCTTATTAAACTACTTACTAACATATCATCATTTTATTGCCCTAACAAACCAATATATGTTGACAGTATAATAGTTTAGATTGATCTAGCTATTGGTGTGATAACCAGAGTATTTCATGTCACTACCCCCCACCCTCCTGCCTCAGTTACGAAATAGTGGCTAAACGAACCAATATCTGTTGCCAGTAAAATAGTTTAGAATGATCAAGTCGTGATGTGATGAGAACAATATTTCATGTCACGGACCCAACATTTAGGATATTCTGGCTACGTGCATGGTTGGTAATAATGACTAACGTTTACAAAGATATGTAACAATGTATTGGACCAAGAGAATAAATTACCCATTTCCTATGCCATGAGCGGCATCGTCGGAGCACTTTTACACTTAGATTTTGATTTTTTTTATTCATTTTAATCATAAATTTTGGATAACTATTTATAAATATTTAGGTGTCCCTCCAGAATTACAAAATTAAGAATGATTGCAGTAAATATAGAAAAATGGTAGATTCTGGAACAATTAAGGAGACACTGTGTCTCAGTGGCAAATCGCTCACATCTGGTCAAAGGATACTGATTCATTACCCTGTCAAGTGAGTTTATGGTGCACAACATAGTGTCCGTGAGTTTCTCGGGGTACTCCCGCATTCTGATTCCACAAAATTCTCACATAATCATTCACTTGCATTTATCGTTTGTCTCCGTTATTACTGGGACTAATAATTTCAGATTTTTGTACAATCAAAAAACAGTTCAGTAAATAAATGCTATTCCAGTATCTTTAACAGCACTAACTGCTCTCGAAACCGATCAATGTGTTACTAGAATTTACTTCAGCATACATAAATATATAATCATGAAGTGTATTAACAACACACTGCATTTTAGACTATTCAGGCCTATATATACTCGAGTGTATTACTTCATATGTTAAAAAAGAAAAGAATAGAAAGTAAGAAAGACAAGCTAGAAAACGTAGTTATCAATATTGGTTTCTGCAAGATTCAAAGTTGTTTAATATGAACTGATATTACTGTTTTTTTTTTGCTACTGTAAATATCATCCTTTGAATTCATTTAACTTAAGCATTGATTACATTACGTTTATATAATTATTGTTTGTACTACAATTTTCTCTTTCTTGATGATCACTATAAATACAAGAGAAGTACCAGCGAACAAGCGCTTGCTAAAGTTCATCTGTCTCTCGTTGACGAAGTTTGCAAACAAGATGACGTCATGCGCCAGAGCGACAAGAATGTAGCACTGCATTGCATCTACCTTGTAGTCTTTCCACCATGATTCTACCATTAATTTCATATTTCATAATCACCTTTCCTTTAGCCTCAAGGAGACAACCGTGGAACGTAGAATTTAACATTAATGATGTAATAAACCTACAATGGGGCACTTTTTTTACCTTGGTGCATTAGAATTTGCAGTGATAAAACAAATGTTTACATCTGATGTCGATTTCACAGTTTCACATTTCTAGAAGTGGCCACGGAGTTTTCTATGAAGGATTTATTACCATCCTGAGCGCTCGCTATTTTGTACAAGTTTAGCATAAAGACTCTAGACTCTTAAAATACTTCTTTTAGGAATACTTTTAAATGACATACTATTTAATTCTCCTGCTATTTCAAAATTTTGAGTTGGACTCCTCCTGGGACCCTCCAGGCTGCCCTCACGCAAATGTTTTTACCTCGACACGGGGTATCTTTGGGAAGATTAAATACGTGTTTTCCGGTTTTTACATCTGTTCCACTGTTTCAGATTTTTAGGGGTGCCAACGGACTTCAAGAATACCAAAGCGTCAGTGGCACACCGATGGGCAACTAACGATCTCTTACCAAGAAATGACGAAACACAGAGACGATCCGCGAAGGCTCCACATCCCTTTTGAAAATATAACACCAGCGGCAGAGACACAACGAAATGGCAACGAACCACAAAATTACTTCCCCAAAATACTTTAAATAGCCTGACTGAAAAAGCACTAAAAGATATGACGGTGTGGGCGTTACTATTATCACCATCAACGTTACGATTACTGAGCGCGTGTTCTTCTGATTTCCCCACGGAAACGATGAAGGGAACCTTGCTTTTTAAAGGATAAATCATTGATGTAACATTTTAGCCGATCATACGAACCCGAGTTCTGCGAGGTCGTAACTTAAACCGTTTCAGATTTATTGCTTTCTGGTGGGGTACTATCTATGTAACAAATGTTAACGCAATCGCCGACGTGCACCTCGTGAGCCTCTCCTCTTTAGTACAAAACTTACCGTGACTCACTATGACCCACAACCAAAGTGACCCATTGACCCACTATGACCCACCACTCACCCTGACCAACTTTGACCCACTTCCCACTATGAACCACTCTGAACCGATGTGACCATCTCCGACCCATTGTCTAAAATGGTTACACTTGTAATAAAACAAGACTGTGAATTTATCACTTACCGGAGTTTGAATTTCTATCGTATAAAGCTCAAGCACCGCTCTGTTAGAATACCTGTGTATCTGAGCTTTACGATATTCAACGGTAAATTGTTTGCCATCTTCCAAATTACGATGAATTTAAATTTATCATATATAATTATTCTTTGTTGGCTTACAGATGCATTTCAGTACGAAATTAGTTGAAATTTCAAAGTCTCAAATCAAGTTAAACTAGACCAACGTAAAAAACGCTAGCTTTCCATATACAGTAATTAAGCATATAGTACTAATTTAAAATGGCCATGCAATTGAACTTAGAGTACAAATGTTATGGCCATTTTTCTCACAGCTTTATGGTTCGATACCCTTATGTTCATAACGCTCCATATATTAAACACAAGCTTCAGCAATTATTATCATAGAAAGCAGTGGATATAAAATAAGAAGAACTGTAGTTTTTCTTGGGCAATCTGTTTCTCAGCTAATACAAATCGTTTTCGTTTATGTTTACAGATCAAACCATTAGTAATTTCCAATGTATAGAAAATACTTTCGCACCATTAATAAAAGAACATTTAAAACAGAAACAAACATGTGGCAGAACATGTTCTGTTTTTAAAATAGAGTTATATACTGAAAGTCAAAAGTGCCTGAACTTTATTCATTAGAAACAAATGAAAAAGATGAAAAAAGTAGATCTTTAAACTAGAAAAATATGAGTATTGTTATTTGCAGCAACGTAAGTTTAGCTATAACACTTCTAGAAAGGAAAATAACGGAAAGCGTCTTGTTTTCTTTGAGCGGACAAAAAACGTCTTGTTTTCTTTGAGCGGGGACGGAACTTACTTCGTAGATCGTACTTTATGCGCAGAAACATTATTCCTTCAATGTAATTCAAAGTAGCAAAAGTGAAAAAGGTGTTGTGTGACGATATACTGTTTGACATATAAATGTGTTATCAAGTATTTGTTATTTCTTTTCTATAGTTTCTACCAGCTATGTACTGGTAGAATATTTGGTAGGTATGCCCTCCATTGTTTTCAAAATTATAGCTTATATCCATCTTTATTTATCCATTATATCTAACAATTAACTAAATGTAAAATTAACTATAAAGAAATTAGCTGGAGATATTCCATATACTCTCGTACATCCTTCTCGATAGGTCTGTAACGTTAGGCTTTCCTAAAATACTTTCAAAACTAGTGAATCTAAGGCCTGTTTGATACGGAAGCACTTTTCGGAAGATTTCTTTTAATAAAAATCTTATCGTTACCCTATTTTATAGAGGATTCTGTAGAGCGATTGCAAACTACTCTATATCATTTAGTGCGCTGACGGATTGTGAAAGTTTAGAATAAAGTTAGAACATAATCGACCAAAGTTAACTATCATCTAGAGGTAGAAACTAAACTGTGTCGAAATTTCAAAGTTAATTTAAAACATTACAGATACGTAAATCATGAAATAAAAATATCATTGTTTTGCTTTTCTCGCACCTTATATCAAGGGAATTAGAGATGGACCTGAATTGTGTAATATACGAATTTTGTAATATTCTCTTATTTGCAACATATGATTGAAAAAGTATAGATGCATTGAGAACTGGAATAAATACATAATAATTAACTTAATTTAACTAGTGTGAGCACCAGGGGCGCACCCACACAGGTAATCTACTATCTGGTGCGGATGTCCACTCAAAACTTCTTAACATTCATTTATAGACTTTCATAATGCAGCTATAATTGTTTAGTAGACAAATGACTGATATAGCCAAAAGATCTGATGTTACACTTCATTTGTACATTTTTCCTTAAAACAAGTACAAATCCTATATGTTTTCTTAAAATATAGATGGCGGAACATACCGATTATATATCGTTTCTGGGCTTTAGAATGTCATCGGGTCAATCATACATAGATGTTGTGTCTTATAGTATTGGATCCCTCTCCTAAATTTTGGACTCATCCAACAAGATTTTCCAGGTGCACACCTGGAAAGTACGTCAAATATTCTATCACGATTCGTTTGCATAGTCACTTCCATTAAAACTCATAATAATCTTGTAGAAAAAGAAGTCACATTTCCTCACTTTTGTTTGATTGTCAGATATTGGTGTGTTTGAATATGATGTGTGTCTCCATTAGGAGTGCGAAGATTCTAGTAGTTCTTATGTTTTCGGTGTTTGGTTGATTTCATGAAGGGCTCTGTCCTCCTCATTTCTATGGTGACTAATGGATGTCTTTGGTGAACAAGCTGTGGTTCCAATTCCAGCTGAAACAATATTAAACACATTATAGTAATCTTTTAAAACTCTAAATCTCGTATTAAATAACCTAACATCTTACAAAGAACATAAATGCAAAATAAACAGTCATGAAGTGTTTTGAGAAAACAATGCAAAATTACTTGGACAAAGCGTGGGTAATTAAAGGTTTGATATCTGCAGCTACCGGTATTATAATAAATTTTATAAATTGCATGTTTCGTGTATACTGTTAACAGTTCACAAAATTGGATACCTGGCAATTTAAATATACATGGTAGCAGACGTTTGTACTGTAATGGAGAGTCCTTTTAGTATATTGTCGTGAAATTGATGGTGAGACTACAAAGAGAATGGAATACAACACAATTAATGAAAATCATAGTAAGTAATCAGATGATGACTTCAGAAACTGAAAGTTGTTTTACCATATTGAGGAATACAAAAACGTTTAAAGGAGTGCCGTAGCTGAAAATTGTCTCAGTGCATTAGCTATAGTACGAATGTAGAAAAATGTAGACACTAAACTTCAGAAGAGTTACTGACAAGTTGATTGCCGAGAAGAAAATCAGAATTTATTTCATATATTAATGAAATGGAGCATTTGTTATGAATAGAAACCTCATGTCTATCTATCTATCTATATCTATATCTATATCTATATATATATATACATATATATATATATATATATATATATATATATATATATATATATGTTTACATCAGCTAATGCTTATGGCAACAAACACAATTCGAAGCACCCACTGGAAAACGTGAAGTATATTAATATTTATTTGCATATATTGTTATTGTAGACTGTTCCCATAATGCCCACCGAGTTCCTTTTTACAAAATTTGAGAAACAAATTTCACTTTTTATTTAGTGGTCAATTTGAAGGCATTTTGTTATACTACCATTAAGAAACCCGTACACATCATATTACCAATCAATTATTATGGAACAATCTCATGTATGACAGGCAACAGTGGTACCAATCTTTGAAAGTTTCATTTACAACTTTTTTCCTTTTTCTTTTTTAACTGATTTTGTGAGTAATGGTGCATTCAGTATAAAGGTACAACAAGATATTCTCTCTCTCTCTCTCTCTCTCTCTCTCTCTCTCTCTCTATCTCTCTCTCTGTGTGTGTGTGTTTGTTTCTAGTTTCAGGAGTAAGCATGTGGATACTACCAGGTATACTTTCGTGTGTACATATGCTAGTGTGTGTGTGTGTGTGGCGCGGGTATATGAAGTATTAATTGGGATCGCGTAGTGGAACTTATCGATAGCAGTACGTACATACAAACGGCTGTTACTTCACACGATAACTTTGGACGAATGCGAATTTTTAAATTCTGCTTTTTGCAATAAATAAGTAGAGTGATACCTCTCGAGGGAGTTCCCCTAAATGGTAGCCCCTACCATGTCCAATTGAATCACAAATTGCCGCAATCGTTTGTACATTGTTTGTACAGAAATGGGCAAGCCAAATTTTCGTTTATACACTATTAGGGGCGCCGCCAGAAGAGAAAAAATGGGGGCTGTCTAAGTGGTAACCCCCCCTAACAATGTCCAATTTAATCACAAATTGCCGCAGTTGTTTGTACTTCGTTTGTACAGAAATGTGCAGGCGAAACGTATGTTCGCACGCAATTAGGGGCGCCGCCAGAACAAAAAAATTGGGGGCTGTCTAACTGGTAGCTCCCCACTAACATGTCCTATTCAAGCGCAAATTATCGCAATCGTTTGTACTTCGTTTGTACCGAAATGTGCAGGTGAAAATTTCGTTTGTACACAATTAGGGGCGTCGCCAGAACAGAAAAAAATGGGGGCTGTCTAAGTGGTAGCCCCCACCTTGTCCAATTGAATCACAAATTGCCGCAATTGTTTGTACTTCGTTTGTAGAGAAAGGTGCAGGCGAAACCTATGGTCGCACGCAATTAGGGGCGTCGCCAGAACGAAAACAAATTGGGGGCTGTCTAAGTGGTAGCCCCCCACCAACATGTCCTATTCAATCACAAATTCCCGCAATCGTTTGTACTTCGTATGTACAAAAATGTACAGGCGAAATTTTCGTTTGTACACAATTAGGGGCGCCGCCAGAACAGAAAAAAGTGGGGGCTGTCTAAGTGGTAGCCCCCCACCATCTCCAATTCAATCACAAGTAGTCGCATTCGCTTGTGCATCGTTTGTACCGAAATGTGCAGGCGAAATGTTTGTTTGAACAAACTTAGGGGCGCCGCCAGAACGAAAACAAGGTGGGGGCTGTCATAGTGGTGCCCCCCACCATGTCCAATTGAATCACAAATTATTGCAATCGATTGTACATTTTTTGTACAGAAATGTGCAGGCCAAATTTTTGTTTGTACACTATTAGGGGCGCCGCCAGAACGAAAACAAATTGGGGGCTGTTTAACTGGTAGACCCCGCCAGCATGTCCTATTAAATCACAAATTATCGCAATCGTTTGTACTTCGTCAGTACAGAAATGTACAGGCGTAATATATGTTCGCATGCAATTAGGGGCGCCGCCAGAACGAAAAAAATGGGATCTGTCTAAGTGGTAGCCCCCCACCATCTCCAATTCAATCACAAGTAGTCGCATTCGTTTGTGCATCGTTTGTACCGAAATGTGCAGGCGAAATGTTTGTTTGAACAAACTTAGGGGCGCCACAAGAACGAAAACAACGTGGGGGCTGTCTAAATGGTGCCCGCCAACCATGTCCAATATAATCACAAATTATCGCAATCGATTGTACATTCTTTGTACAGAAATGTGCAGGCCAAATTTTCGCTTGTACACTATTAGGGCGTCGCCAGAACGAAAACAAATTGGGGACTGTCTAACTGGTAGCCCCAACCAACATGTCCCATTCAATCGCAAATTATCGCAAACGATTATACTTCGTTTGTATAGAAATGTTTAGGCGAAATTTTCATTTGTACACAATTAGGGGCGCCGCCAGAACAGAAAAAAATGGGGGCTGCCTAAGTGGTAGCCCCCACCATGCCCAATTCAAGCACAAATTTTCGCAATCGTTTTTACTTCGTTTGTACAGAAATGTGCAGGCGAAATGTTTATTTGTACACAATTAGGGACGCCGCCAGAAAGAAAACAAAGTGGGATGGCTGTCTACATGGAAGCCCCTTACGATGCCTAATTCAATCACAAATTTTCGGAATCCTATGTACGTCGTTTGTACAGAAATGTGCAGGTAAAATTTTCGTTTGTAGATAATTAGGGGCGCCTCCAAAACGAAAAGAAAGTGCAGGCTGTCTAAGTGGTAGCCCGCAACCATGTCCAATTTAAGCACAAATTGTCGCAATCGTGTGTACGTCGCTTGTACAGAAATGTGCAGGCAAAATGTTCGTTTGTACACAATTAGGGGCGCCGCCAGATCTTAAAAAATGAGGGCTGTATAATTGGTAGCCCCCAACCATGTCCAATTCAAGCACAAATTTTCGCAATCGTTTTTACTTCATTTGTACTGAAATGTGCAGGCGAAATGTTTATTTGTACACAATTAGGGGCGCCGCCAGAACGAAAACAAAGTGGGGTGGCTGTCTACATGGAAGCCCCCTACGATGCCTAATTCAATCAAAAATTTTCGCAATCCTATGTACGTAGTTTGTACAGGAATGTGCAGGTAAAATTTTCGTTTGTAGGTAATTAGGGGCACCTCCAAAACGAAAAGAAAGTGCAGGCTGTCTAAGTGGTAGCCCGCAACCATGTCCAATTTAAGCACAAATTTTCGCAATCGTGTCTACATCGTTAATACAGAAATGTGCAGGCGAAATGTTTGACCAAAATTAGGGGCGACGCCAGAACGAAAACAAAGTGGGGGCTGTCTAAGTGGTACCCCCACCATGTCCAATTGAATCACAATTTGTTGCAATCGTTTGTACTTCGTTTGTACAGAAATGTGCAGGCGAAATGTATGTTCGCACACAATTAGGGTCGCCGCCAGAACGAAAAAAATTGGGGGCTCTCTAAGTGGTAGCCCCCACCTACATGTCCTATTAATCACAAATTGAAGCAATCGTTTGTACTTCGTTTGTAAAGAAATGTGCAGGCAAAATCTTCGTTTGTACACAATTAGGGGCGCCGCCAGATCTTAAAATATGGGGGCTGTATAATTGGAAGCCCCTCCACCATGTATAATTCAAGCACAAATTTTCGTAATCGTTTGTACTTCGTTTGTACAGAAACGGGCAGGCAAAATGTTTGTGTGTACACAATTAGGGACGCCGCAAGAAAGAAAACAAAGCGGGATGGCTGTCTACATGGAAGCCCCCTACGATGCCTAATTCAATCACAAAATTTCGCAATCCTATGTACGTCGTTTGTACAGAAATGTGCAGGTAAAATTTTCGTTTGTAGATAATTAGGGGCGCCTCCAAAACGAAAAGAATGTGCAGGCTGTCTAAGTGGTAGCCCGCAACCATGTCCAATTCAAGCACAAATTTTCGTAATCGTTTGTACTTCGTTTGTACAGAAACGGGCAGACAAAATGTTTGTTTGTACACAATTAGGGACGCCGCCACAACGAAAACAAAGTGGGGTGGCTGTCTACATGGAAGTAACCTACGATGCCTAATTCAATCACAAATTTTCGCAATCCTATGTACGTCGTTTGTACAGAAATGTGCAGGTAAAATTTTCGTTTGTAGATAATTAGGGGCGCCTCCAAAACGAAGAGAAAGTGCAGGCTGTCTAAGTGGTAGCCCGCAACCATGTCCAATTTAAGCACAAATTTCGCAATCGTTTCTACATCGTTTGTACAGAAATGTGCAGGCGAAATGTTTGTTTGTACACAATTGGGGGCGCCGCAAGAACGAAAACAAAGTGTTCTGTCTAAGTGGTAGCCCCCTACCATGTCCAATTCAATCACAAATTGTCGCAATCGTTTGTACGTCTTTTGTACAGAAGTGTGCAGGCAGAATGTTCGCTTGTACACAATTAGGGGCGCACCAGATCTTAAAAAATGGGGGCTTTATAATTGGTAGCCCCTCACCATGTCCAAATCAAGCACAAATTTTCGCAGTCGCTCGCACTTCGTTTGTACAAAACTGTGCAGGCGAAATGTTTATTTGTACACAATTAAGGGAGCCGCCAAACGAAAACAAAGTGGGGATCTGTATAATTGGTAGCCCCTCCACCATGTCCAATTCAAGCACAAATTTTCGTAATCGTTTGTACTTCGTTTGTACAGACATGTACAGGCGAAATGTTTATTTCTACACAATTAGGGACGCCGCCAGAAAGAAAACAATGTGGGATGGCTGTCTACATGGAAGCCCCCTACGATGCCTAATTCAATCACAAATTTTCGCAATCCTATGTACGTCGTTTGTACAGAAATGTGCCGGTAAAATTTTCGTTTGTAGATAATTAGGGGCGCCTCCAAAACGAAAAGAATGTGCAGGCTGTCTAAGTGGTAGCCCGCAACCATGTCCAATTTAAGCACAAATTTTCGCAATCGTTTCTACATCGTTTGTACAGAAATGTGCAGGCGAAATGTTTGTTTGTACACAATTGGGGGCGCCGCAAGAACGAAAACAAAGTGGGCTGTCTAAGTGGTAGCCCCCGACCATGTCCAATTCAATCACAAATTGTCGCAATCGTGTGTACGTCGTTTGTACAGAAATGTGCAGGCAAAATGTTCCTTTGTACACAATTAGGGGCGCCGCTATATCTTTAAAAATGGGGGCTGTATAATTGGTAGCCCCCAACCATGTCCAATTCAAGCACAAATTTTCGCAATCGTTTGTACTTCATTTGTACAGAAATGTGCAGGCGAAATGTTTATTTGTACACAATTAGGGGCGCCGCCAGAACGAAAACAAAGTGCGGTGGCTGTCTACATGGAAGCCCTTTACGATGCCTAATTCAATGAAAAATTTTCGCAATCCTATGTACGTCGTTTGTACAGATATGTGCAGGTAAAATTTTCGTTTGTAGATAATTAGGGGCACCTCCAAAACGAAAAGAAAGTGCAGGCTGTCTAAGTGGTAGCCCGCAACCATGTCCAATTTAAGCACAAATTTTCGCAATCGTGTCTACATCGTTTGTACAGAAATGTGCAGGCGAAATGTTTGATCAAAATTAGGGGCGACGCCAGAACGAAAACAAAGTGGGGGCTGTCTAAGTGGTACCCCCACCATGTCCAATTGAATCACAATTTGTCGCAATCGTTTGTACTTCGTTTGTACAGAAACGGGCAGGCAAAATGTTTGTTTGTACACAATTAGGGACGCCGCAAGAAAGAAAACAAAGTAGGGTGCTTTCTAAGTAATACCCCCCACCTTGTCCAATTGAATCACAAATTGTCGCAATCGTTTGTACTTCGTTTGTACAGAAATGAGCAGGCGAAATGTTTGTTTGTACACAATTGGGGGCGCCGCAAGAACGAAAAGAAAGTGGGCTGTCTAAGTTGTAGCCCCCGACCATGTCCAATTCAATCACAAATTGTCGCAATCGTTTGTACTTCGTTCGTTCACAAATGAGCAGGCGAAATGTTTGTTTGTACACAATTGGGGGCGCCGCAAGAACGAAAACAAAGTGTTCTGTCTAAGTGGTAGCCCCCGACCATGTCCAATTCAATCACAAATTGTCGCAATCGTTTGTACATCTTTTGTACAGAAATGTGCAGGCAGAATGTTCGTTTGTACACAATTAGGGGCGCACCAGATCTTAAAAAATGGGGCTGTATAATTGGTAGCCCCTCACCATGTCAAAATCAAGCACAAATTTTCGCAGTCGCTCGTACTTCGTATGTACAAAACAGTGCAGGCGAATTGTTTGTTTGTACACAATTAGGGGCGCCGCCAGAACGAAGACAAAGTGGGGGCTGTCTAAGTGGTAGCCCTTTACCATGTCTAATTCAATCACTAATTGTCGTAATCGTTTGTACTTCGTTTGTACAGAAACGGGCAGGCAAAATTTTTGTTTGTACACAATTAGGTACGCCGCCAGAATGAAAACAAAGTAGGGTGCTTTCTAAGTAATACCCCCCACCTTGTCCAATTGAATCACAAATTGTCGCAATCGTTTGTACTTCGTTTGTAAAAAATGAGCAGGCGAAATGTTTGTTTGTACACAATTGAAGGCGCCGCAAGAACGAAAACAAAGTGGGCTGTCTAAGTGGTAGGCCCCGACCATGTACAATTCAATCCCAAATTGTCGCAATCTTTTGTACGTCGTTTGTACAGAAATGTGCAGGCAAAATTTTCATTTGTACACAATAAATCGCGCCTCCAAAATGAAAACAAATTGGGGGCTCTCTAAGTGGTAGCTTCCCATCAACATGTCCAAATCAATCACAAACTGTCGCAATCTTTTGTACTTCGTTTGCACATAAATATGAATGAAAATTTTCGTTTGTACACAATTAGGGGCGCCGCCAGAAGGAAAACAATGCGGTGGCTGTCTAAGTGCTAGATCCCGACCATGTCCAATTCAATCACAAATTGTCGCAATCGTTTGTACGTCGTTTGTACAGAATTGTGCAGGCAAACTTTTCGTTTGTACACAATTAGAGGCGTCGCCAGAACGAGAACAAAGTGATAGCTGTCTAAGTGGTAGCTTCCCACCAACATGTCCAATTCAATCACAAATTGTCGTAATCATTTGTATTCGTTTGTTCGGAAATATGCATGATAATTTTCGTTTGTACACAATTAGGGGCGCCGCCAGCACGAAAACAAAGTGGTGGCTGTCTAAGTGCTAGCCCCCGATCATGTCAAATTCAATCACAAACTGTCGCAATCGTTTGTACTTCGTTTGCTCATAAATATGCATGAAAAGTTTCGTTTGTACACAATTAGGGGCGCCACCAGAACGAAACCAACGTGGGGGCTGTCTAAGTGGTAGCCCCCCACCATGTCCAATTCAATCACAAATTGTCGTAATCGTTTGTACTTCGTTCGTACAGAAACGGGTAGGCGAAATGTTTGTTTGTACACAATTAGGGGCGCCGCTAGAACGAAAACAAAGTGGGGGCTGTCTAAGTGGTAGACCCCCACCATGTCCAATTCAATCACAAATTGTCGTAATCGTTTGTACTTCGTTTGTACAGAAACGGGCAGGCAAAATTTTTGTTTGTACACAATTAGGGATGAAGCCAGAACGATAACAAATTAGGGTGCTTTCTAAGTAATACTCCCAACCTTGTCCAATTGAATCACAAATTGTCGCAATCGTTTGTACTTCGTTTGTACAAAAATGAGCAGGCGAAATGTTTGTTTGTACACTATTGGGGGCGCCGCAAGAACGAAAACAAAGTGGGCTGTCTAAGTGGTAGCCCCCTACCATGTCCAATTCAATCACAAATTGCCGCAATGGTTTATTCGTCGCTTGTACAGAAATGTGCAGGCAAAATTTTCGTTTGTACACAATTAGGGGCGCCGCCAGATCTTAAAAAAGGGGGCTGTATAATTGGTAGCCTCTCACCATGTCCAATTCAAGCACAAATTTTCGCAAACGTTTGTACGTCATTTGTGCAGAAGTGTGCAGGCGAAATGTTTGTTCGTACACAATTAGGGGCGCCGGCAGAACGAAGACAATGTGGGGGCTGTCTAAGTAATACCCCCCACCTTGTCCAATTGAATCACAAATTGTCGCAATCGTTTGTACTTCGTTTGTACAAAAATGAGCAGGCGAAATGTTTGTTTGTACACAATTGGGGGCGCCGCAAGAACGAAAACAAAGTGGGCTGTCTAAGTGGTAGCCCCCGACCATGTCCAATTCAATCACAAATTGTCGCAATGGTTTGTACGTCGTTTGTACAGAAATGTGCAGGCAAAATTTTCGTTTGTACACAATTAGGGGCGCCGCCAGATCTTAAAAAAGGGGGGCTGTATAATTGGTAGCCTCTCACCATGTCCAATTCAAGCACAAATTTTCGCAAACGTTTGTACGTCGTTTGTGCAGAAGTGTGCAGGCGAAATGTTTGTTTGTACACAATTAGGGACGCCGCCAGAACGAAAACAAAGTGGGAGGCTGTCTAAGTGGTAGCCCCCCCATGTCCAATTCAATCACAAATTGTCGCAATCGTTTGTACTTCGTTCGTACAGAAACGGGTAGGCGAAATATTTGTTTGTAAGCAATTAGGGGCCCCGTCAGAACGAAGACAAATTGGGGGCTGTCTAAGTGGTAGCCCCCCCACCATGTCCAATTCAATCACAAATTGTCGTAATCGTTTGTACTTCGTTTGTACGGAAATGTGCAGGAGAAATATTTGTTTGTACACAATCAAAGGCGCCGCCAGAACGAACACAAAGTGGGGGCTGTCTAAGTGGTAGCCTCCGACCATGTCCAATTCAATCACAAATTGTCGTAATCGTTTGTACTTCATTTGTACAGAAACGGGCAGGCAAAATGTTTGTTTGTACACAATTAGGGATGAAGCCAGAACGAAAACAAAGTGGGGGTGTCTAAATGGTAGCCCCCACCATATCCAATTCAATCACAAATTATATCAATCGCTTTTATATCATTTGCACAGAAATGTGCAGACGAAATTTTCATTTGTACTCTATTAGGTGCGCCGCTAGAATGAAAACAATGTGGGGGACTTAATAAATGGTAGAAACATTAAAAAAATGTGTCACATTTATGGAGTATTTTTCTAACAGGACTTTGTTCACACTATTGTGTGGTTTGATATTTCCACAGTATCGTGTTATTTACAATATTGATCTTGTTCTAACGATGATGGAATTAAATGTTTTTTTTGTTTGTTTCTTTATATTTTTATTTATACTTACAATCATTATTGCTCAGTTAGTTTATCACTCCTTGGGTCTTATTATTAAACTTATTCATTATTTCTTACGTGAGCTGAATCCTTATGAGAAAAATTTCTTTTTTTCTTTCTAACTTGCGCAGAAACCGTTATTCTCATTTCGTACAGGAAATTGATAAGTGGAAGATATAACAAATTCACAAAGTAGACTGTTAAAGGGAAAATTATAACACAGTATTTTGTTTTATTTGATCATCTTCATTAAACTCATTTTGCAGAAACTGTAGAATGCATGGTGAAGTATTTTGGTGCATTCAGCATTCTGATTTACGAGTAGAGTTGCTAACTGGCCGGTATTTGCTATGATTTTGATTAAGGCCGGTGACCGGTACAAACTTCTTATTAGCACCCTTCTGACCGGTATTTTGGAATCTGCAATCCAGAATATAACATTGAACATCGAAAGTTTTCAACAGTGCCTTTACAAACACAAATTTCCGTTGTATTATACATTATCGATATTTTTTTAATGTATGGCAGTTTTTTTATTTATTTAACATAAGAAATTTGATAACACTTAACATTATATTTTATTGTAAAAGAATTTTATACATTTATTGAGAGTAGAAAATGACTTTTTAAAGCAATTTCCTTTGTTTGAAGTGTAAGTTTATAGAGTAAATTTCATTTTATGAATTAACCATTGTTACATAAAGATTAATATCCAGTATTATTCATCTGTTTCGATAATTTTAAACAAGTGGCAATTGCTGGTAAATACAATAACGATCAATACAGTCTTCAGTTTCTCATTTGTCCAGAGAATTTTGAGGGTGTGCCGGTAATTTTGTTTTCCTGAGTTGGCAACCTATTTACGAGGTTTTGTTTCAACTCTGCTACGTAGTGGCTCCGTACAGACACTCCGCATGGAAATAAGTATGTAAGGCTACCATACGCCCCGGTTTCTTAAAATTTGTCCTGTTTTTTCTTTATTATTATTATTAATTACATATCAAAATTTCTGAAAAGATAATAAAATCGACTTATTACTTTTGCTTTCAATTCCGACAATACTATAGGAACAATTTCATTCTAATCTTTATTATTATTCCAAACGCTGCTTCCCCGGATATAACATGCAATGTTTAAATCCTCCTAAGTGGCACTCTTTTCACTAAAAGTAAGAATGTATACCCCGAGGTGGCAACAAATTCTTGTGACGTTGCAGACCAGCCCCGAAAACACATTTCTTTCCTGCTTCAGAAAAACAATTATGCAAATTGCTTTCTATTAGTTCGCATTTAAGGTTAACAAAAATAAATCAGTGTATTGAAATTTGGAAACAACTTCATAAATCTGGATTTTTTTCTTTATAGACATGTGGAGCATGTAAAGGTGGTATGTGTAATAATATTGAAAATATAATTTTTGCCCAAATATTGTATGTTCACTGATTGCGTTTATATTGTATAACAGCTTCTAGCTTCTATAATAATTTTTAGCACTGTTGATTAGGTATGGACTATATTAATACATTATTTTAAGTTGTATAACTAGTGCGATACTGTAGTAAAATTCGAAAGATAAAATTAATACAAAATGCAATATTTACTACTAATTTGTAAGATGTCCCGTTTTTTCTGTTTTCAAAAAGTATGATAGCCTTAAAGTATGCTAAACCATACAAAATAAATTGTACTGTAAATTGTACCCCTCTGATAGTGCTCTCAAACGGGTCGGGTTACGAGTCGGGCCGGGTTGTCGGGTCGGGTCTGTCGGGTTAGCTCGTGTCGGGACGGGTCGTCACATTCTTCACTTATTTTCTATACGGAATACTATAAGGAGCTTTGTTGTAGAATTCAATTCGAAGTTTGTGAATGAATGATAATTGTGACTAATTGAAGGTGAAATAGTAATAAAATTTTAATTTAACCCTATATTAACTAATTGGCATTGTAATTGTAATTAATATTACAACTGACTTTTTTCCTTTCTGCGTTTCTATGTCAAGTTAAATGTCACATTAAGTGAAATTGAAAGGAAATATCTAGTTAACGTCCCACGTTATGCACCAACGCTTAGAGAGACAGTGATGATGAGAAATAATTGAAGTCGTTGAATGAAGAAAGTGGGACGAAATAGGAGAACACCGAGAAAACCCATGCACATGGTGTTTGTCCACCAAAAAACTTACTTGGTGCGAGATGGAATCAATACCCATGGACCTTCGTGTCAAACATCTGTCTTTGGGCAGGACACATTATTATTATTATTATTATTATTATTATTATTATTATTATTATTATTATAACTTTAAGAGTGCCCAAGAAAGTTCCGCCGCCTTTTTCACCAACACCTTCGAACATTGGTACCTAAGACGTACCTAAGACGTACGAAGTACCTAAGACGTACCTGGAATATCAAAAATCGTCTCCATCAGCCTCGACGACCTTCTGCCAACGTTCTGGAAGGCTATGGATTCCAATGCAGTCGAAATTCGTGGGACGTGAAGTGAAGAAGGTATCAAGTGCATATTGAACCTCTACTAGCGATTTGAATTGGCGTTCTCTAAGGTGATTGTCCAAGGAATGGAACAGGTGATAATCGGACGGTACATTGTCCGTGGAGTATGGCGGATCCAATAGTGTTTTCCATCCAAGGCGTAAAATGAAGTACTGGGTCATTTTAGCCACGTGGGGCTAAGCGTTGCATTGTAACAGGAGGTCCCTTTGCGATTCAGAACTGCTGGATCCAGACAGTACACAGTGACAGTACACAGTTGCATTGATGATCTGACCAGCTGGTAGCAGTTCCCGATGGACGATGCCTCGAGCAGTCCACAAAATGCACAAGAGAACCTTATTCTGGTGTAGTGCTGGCTTGGGCTGTTTTTGAACCGGTTCATGGGATGCTAAACAACAATGACGGCCCCGAGGAGCTTCGTACAGGACCCACTTCCCATCACATGTCAACACCCTGTCCAGAAATTGCTCCTTTCTCAGACGAGACACCAAAGAAACACAGGTGTCTGCTCGCGTTGCTTTCTGGCTCCAAGTCAAATCATATAGGACCCATCAACCCAAATTGCAATGCTTCCCAATTAATGGTGGTGGTGTCGAATGGTTTCTCCACTCACACTGAAATGTAGTACCAGTTCCTCACATATGTCTTCGCCTCAATTGCTGCCTGAAGATCTTTATTTTGAACATCGGTTTGTCTCCGGCACGTGGTGCGTCTTCGAGTGTTTCGTCACCGTCCTTAAAAAGTCATACCACTGCACTCTCCGCGCAGTCACGACACCCTCACCAAAGGCCTGTCATATCTTCCGCCCCGCGGAGCAGCAATTTGAACTCGTACAGCAAATAAGCCCTCATGACGCTCTGTGAAGGCCCCATGTTCACTCAGTCCTTACGCACGTTCACGGTGTATCTGAACAGCCAAAACCAAGTAGTATGTTGGATATACTTACTAGTGTTGCTCACGAGACCAGGTTTGGGGCATTCTCGTCTCGAAAATGTGTCGTGAAGGGAGTCTCGTTTCGAAAAGTGCATATGTTTCTATTGAAAGAGCTCTGTCTCATCTCGTACCCCATCATGAAAATTCTGTCTCGTCTCGTCTCGTCTGACAACTGACCTTCACCTTATATCCATTCGCATTTAACTCACGGTGTGAGGGCCAATTCAACACAGACCTCCACAAAGAGACAGAACTTTCTTGGTCACCTTCAGATTATTATTATTATTATTATTATTATTATTATTATTATTATTATTATTATTATTATTATTATTATTATTATTATTATTATTATTATTATTGCTGCGGTAGTGATTTGACTTTCTCCGCAATAAAATACTTGCTAATTTTATATAACGTTGCAAATATCTTCTAGAGAAATTAATCAAGAAAAAATAAAAGGTAATTCCTTACAGAATGATATTTCAGTGCAATTAGTTCCTTATAATTCTATCAGACAGCAACGCTGTTTTTAAATAGAAAAATCGGAATGTTAACGTGATGAAGTTTTTGTTTGTTACACAGCAAAAAATATTAAAAGAAGTTCTATATACATTCCTTACTAGAAAATAATGTTGTCTTCAGAACTTTTATTCTTTTAGTCTTCAGAACTTGTCTTCAGAACTCAGTCAAATTTTATTTTGACTTTCGAAGTTGATTGCCTAAATTTTAACCTTGGAAATTTGGATGTGGAGTAAAATAAAGAAGGTTAGCAGGGTAGAGAGGAAAACGAATTAGGAAATGCTGAAAAAATGCAAGAGACGAGAGCAATATTAGACGATGTAAGGAAGCGAAAAAATGGACGGATCACAAGTTTCGATCTTGCTAAGGGATTGCATTCTGAGAGATGTAGTAAAGGGGGTGATATCAGGAGAGCGAGAGTGTGTAAGAAGGTTGCAATTGATAGATTAGAATAAGGAGGGTGGTACTTTATGTTGGGTTGCGAGGCAGATATTAGCGGGAAATCGCAAAAATGGAAGCTTCTTACCTAGTTCACGGAAACTGGCCAGTCATTAATGGCAGAACACTGAGGAGGAGGATAATTATACTACAAGTAAAAAAAGCCGAAACAATGGTTTATGCATAAGAATTGGTCAGCATTTTTTTCTGGTATCAGTTTTGTAAGGCTCTAGCTCTCTCAAACTGGTTAGATTGTAAGGTCAGGTCACTCGGGTCGGTTGTCGGGTTAGGTCACCTCTGGTTCGTTCACTCGGGTCACTTTGGGTCGGGCCAATCGGGTCAGTTCGGGTCGGGTTGTCGGATCGGGTCAGTCAATTCGGGTCACGGGTGGGGTCGGGTCGGTCTTCAACATGTATAATTTCCACGAAAATTACAATATACCACGGCTTATACCTCATTGGACTTCCAATAAATCATTTTCAATGATGTGTACACCATGTCATCCATTTTTGTATGAGGGAATTTCTAGAGGGATTTTGTTTGAATTTGATGGAGTGTAGATTCCTGTGTGTGTGCGTGATACCTTACAGGATACAAGATGTCGAGGAAGTGTGTAAATAAACCGGACAATTTCTGTTATGTATGTGGGGAGCTGATATTTAAATCACAACGTCGATGTTTTACTCCGCTTGAGAGGAAGTGTTATCAGTTATACTTTGGTTGCTGTGTAGGAGACCAGGATAAGAACTGGGTTCCTCACTACATTTGTTGTACTTGCGTGAAACGTCTGACTGGGTGGGCAAATGGTGGACGAAACATGAACTTCGCAGTACCGATGATCTGCAGGGGAACCAAAAGATCATTCTTCAGACTGCTACTTTTGTATGACACAGATAAAAGAAATAAGCAGTAAATCTAACCACACAGTACAGTACCCTAATTTGCCAATAGCAATTAGGCCAGTTCCACACAGTGCAGAATTACCTGTACCAGTACCTCCTCCTCATCTTACGATAAATGAGGATTACGTACGTGGGGCAACTATTGAAGTTCCAAATGAAGATGATGATCCTACTTATGTAGGAAGCACATCTACATTGGATCCCCATCTGATAACTCCGGATGAACTAAATGACCTCATACGGGATTTAAAACTCTCCAAGACACAGACAGAACTTCTTGATTCTAAACGTAAGGCTGGAATCTGCTCCATCGTGACACTAAAGTGTGTATTCTTCGAAACCTTCATACAGAGTTTCAAAACTATTATTCTCAAGAAAATGATTTAGTGTATTGTAATAATGTCTGTGCTGTGATGGATACACTTGGACATGCACATATAAGTACAGAGTGGAGATTGCTTGTTGACACTTCGAAAACTAGTTTTAAGGCTGTCCTTTTGCACAATGGCAACAAATTTCCTTCAGTGCCTTTGGCTTATGCAACTAATATGAAGGAAACCTATGAAAACATCGAAATAGTGTTAGAAAACATTCAGTATGAGAAATACAAGTGGACCGTTTGCTGTGATTTACAAGTCATTTCTTTGTTAATGGGTTTGCAGCTTGGTTATACGAAATATTGTTGTTTCCTCTGCGAGTGGGACAGCAGGAAAAAAGCGGAACATTACATCAAGAAGGAATGGCCAACGCATGTATTAACTCCTGGACAGAAGAATGCTGTTTATTCCTCACTGGTGAGCCCTGATTAGATAATTCTACTTCCTCTTCACATAAAGTTGGGGCTCTTCAAAAACTTTGTTACGGCAATGGACAAAAGTAATTCAGGATCATGTTACCTCAAGGAAAAAAATCCTCGGGTTAGTGACGCTAGGGATTTTTGTAGACCCCCAAATATGATGTTTGATTCGTGACCAAAAATTTGAGGATCACTTAACTCTGGTTGAGAAAGCAGCTTGATGTCAATTTAAATGTTTAACAGAGAATTTTTTAGGAAACAAGAAAGCCCCAAAATTACCGTGAAATTGTGAGTGATTTCCGGCAATCATTCAATGAAATGGGTTGCAACATGTCCCTTAAAGTTCACTTTCTAGACTCCCACCTGCATTTCTTACCTGAAAACCTTTGTGCTGTTAGTGATGAGTATGGGGAAGATTTTCATCAGGACATTTCCTCCATGGAGAAGAGATACCAGTGACAGTGAAGTTCAAAAATGCTATCTGATTACTGTTGGAAACTTAAAAGAGATGCTCCAGAAACCAAACCCAGAAGTCGACAACTAAAACATATTAGTTGAGGTAAGTAAGTTTCCATTTATTAAGAAGATACCACTCACTTCGTTTGTATTATTTATAAAGTAGATATAAAATGGTGACACGGTGTATACATCATTGAAAATATGTTTCATTTCAAATCCAATAAGATATAAATCGTGCTTATATTGTAATTTTCGTGGAAGTTATATGTGATTTTATCTGCACTAATGAATATTGTAAAATGAACAGTACACATAGCATATTTTTATATAAATATGTTTATTTCTCTAGATAGAATAATGCTATTCTTATGAAACTTTGAGGGCTTACTAAGTATAAATCAAGCTAACATACAATATAATTTATGCGTTTATATACCTAAGGTACCAAAGCTACAAGTATGAAAATGGTTTAAAAAAAAGAAAAAGAAAAGAAATTTGAGGGGAAATTTTCCGAAAACACCTCTGTCACGGGAAAACTGAGGGTGATGGAGAAAAACTGATTGCAGATTCGAATTCTACGTGAAAAGTTCTATTAGAATCAGGTATTTTCTTCCGTGTGCCAGAGAAAAACATTTTTTTTTCGACTAGTGTAAAAGGTACCATTTTCAAACTCAGCAACCGTTATTCAAACCGGTTAACGTTGATAGCAGATATTAAAAATTCTCACATCCGTATATTATTTAATACAAACGAAAATTTTACCTGCACATTTCTGCACAAACGATGTATAAACGATCGCGACAATTTGTAGTTCAGATCGAACATGGTGCGTCTAGAACTTAGACAACTCCCCATTTTTTCGTTCTGTCCACGCACCTGATAGCGTAGAAAAAAAACTTTCGTCTGCGCATTACTGCTCGAACTATGTACAAACAATTGAGATAATTTTCTTTTGAATCGGACGTAGGGAGGTGCTACCAATTAGGCAGCCTCTACTTTGTTATCGTTTTGGCGCGCCCGCAATTATGTACAAACCAAAATTTCGCCTGCAGATTTCTGTACAAAACCGCAATAAACAAGTGCGACAGTTTGTGGTTGAATTGAACATGGTGGGAGGGCTACCATTTACACAGCCCCCCACTTTGTTTTCGTTCTGGCGGCGCCCCTTATTATGTACAAACAAAAATCTCGCCTGCACATTTCTGTATAACTATATTCAAACGATTGCGACAATTTGTGATTCAATTGCACACGGTGGGGAGGCTACCATTTAGACAGCCCCCACTTTGTTTTCGTTCTGGCGTCGCCCCTAATTGTGTACAAACGAAACTTTTGCCTGCATACTTCTGTACAAACGATGTACAAACGATTGCGACAATTTGTCATTGAATTTAACATGGTGATTGGGCTATCACTTAGAAAGCCCCCACTTTGTTTTCGCCCTGGCGGCGCGCCTAATTATGTACAAACGAAAATTTAGCCTTTTCATTTCTGTAGAAACGATGTGGAAACGATTGCGACAATTTGTGATTGAATTGGACATTTGGGGGGGGGGGCTATCACTCAGACAGCCCCCAATTCGTTTCAGTTTTGACGGCGCTCCTAATTATGTACAAACAAAACTTTCGCCTGCACATAGTGTATTTGTACAAATGATGTAGAAACGATTGCGAAAATTTGTAATTGAATTGCACATGGTGGGGGCTACCATTTAGACAGACCCCACTTTGTTTTCATTCTGGAGACGCCCCTAATTGTATACAAACGAAAATTTAGCCTTCGCATTTCTGTAGAAACGATGTAGGAAGGATTGCGGCAATTTGTGATTGAATTGGACATGGTGGGGGTATCACTTAGACAGCCACCACATTATTTTCTTTCTGGCGGCGCCCCTAATTATGCACAAACAAAAATTTAGCCCGCACATTTCTGTACAAACGATGTAGAAACGAATGCGACAATTTGTGATTGAATTGGACATGGTCGGGGCTACCACTTAGACAGCCCCCACATTGTTTTCATTCTGGCGGCGCCATTAATTTTGTACCAACGAAAATTTCGCCTGCACAGTTCTGTACAAATGATGTAGAAGCGATTTTGACAATTTGTGATTGAATTGGACATGGTGGAGGGGCTACCATTTAGACAGCCCCCACTTTTTCTCGTTCTTTCGACGCCCTACTTGTCTAAAAACGAAAATTTTGTTTCTAGATCTCTGCACAAACGATGTACAAACGGTTGCGACAATTTCTGATTCAATTGTACATAGTGGGGGACTACCACTTAGACAGCCCCCACTTGTTTTCGTTCTGGCGGCGCCCCTAATTGTGTACAAACGAAAATTTGGCTTGCACATTTCTGTTCAAGCGATGTGGGAACGATTGCGACAATTTGTGATTGAATTGGAAATGGTGGGGGGCTACCATTTAGACAGACCCCACTTTTTTTCGTTCTGGCGGCGCCCCTAATTGTGTACAAACGAAAGTTTGGCTTGCACATTTCTGTACAAACGAAGTACAAACGATTGCGATAATTTGTGATTGAATTGGACATGGTTGGGGGCTACCATTTTCACAGCCCCCCACGTTGTTTTCGTTCTGCTGGAGCCCCTAATTGTGTACAAACGATAATTTCGCCTTCACATTTCTGTACAAACCATGTTCAAACGATTGCGACAATTTGTGATTGAATTGGACATGGTGGGGGGTTACAACGTAGACAGCCCCCAGTTTGTTTTTGTTCTGGCGGCGCCCCTAAATTGTAAAACGAAAATTTCGCCTGCACATTTCTGTACAAACGATGTACAAAACGATTGCGACAATTTGTGATTGAATTCGACATGGTGCGGGGCTACCATTTGGACAGCCCCCAATTTGTTTTCGTTCTGGCTTCGCCCCTAATTGTGTACAAGAGAAAATTTCGCCTTCATATTTCTGTACAAGCAATGTCGAAACGATTGGGACAATTTGTGATTGAATTGGACATTTTGGTGGAGGGCTACCATTTAGACAGCCCCCCTTTATTTTCGTCCTGGTGGGGCCCCTTATTGTGTACAATCGAAAATTTCACCTGCACGTTTGTGTACAAACGGTTGAGACCATTTCCGATTGAGTCTGATAAGGGGGGGTCTAAATGGACGTCTCCTTTTCACCTCTACTGTAATTAAATTCTTCCTCGAGAAAATCTGTAATCAACACTGTCAGTAGCTACGCCACGACTAATATATCTTAACAAGTACAGCTTTATCTTCGTATATTTTTCAACAGTTAACCAATTTAAAACTATCGCAAACAAGAGTATGTTCTCAACTTCTTAAATACTTCGCTCGCAGGAACCCGTTCAGCGCGTGCAAGAAGCAAAAACATGTTTGGCGTTTCACAAATGAAAAGGGGGAAAAAAGAAAAGCAAAAGCAGCACGGCAGTGCCTTATCGCAGTCAGAGCTGACAACATAGTTTCGGTCGTCACATACGCCAATAGACCTACAAGCGGTGTACAAGAGTTATACAGTTTCAATATACATTGTGCCACAGTAGCGCTACAGGCGGAATGTGCACGAACTACAAATGAATATATTCCCTTACAAGCATCAGTCACTCCTGCACCCTCTTTACATTCTACACATCCTTTTTTCTCCCACTTTTTATCTTCACAAGCAGAAGCACCAGGCTTTCCGAGTTCACAACCATAAACTGTTTGTGTACAGAGTACGTTTTCAATTCTTCGAATGACTGTGCGCGCGAAGAACACGGGTGATGATCGGGCTACCGTATACGGAAGTAAGAAACACCCGGTTGCAATAATAAATGTAAAATACAAATATAGATCTTTGACAATGCCGTGAGGATGTATATATATATATATATATATATATATATATATATATATATATTACAACCTCCTAACGTCGTGCCCTAAAAGCATGGGGATGAAGAAAGTGTGACATTCAGAAGTTGCAACTACTCATTATCCAGAATGAGTAGGTTAACATTAAGTGAGAGGAAATGATAACAAACTCTATGATTCGTTTAATAAATGTATTGGTCTAAATAATGTCATGATGTCTGTGTGTATGTTTGGTGTGAATGTAGCATAACAAATCAGATCAAAAATCGCAAAAAGTTAGAAATTGTATCACGATCAACACTCACATAGTTGAGGCACACATACCTGATTTATACGATGAGTGTCTCTATAGATGGTTGTACTCCTCAGATCTGGATCTCCTGGACAGGATTGTTTGCTGTATGTAGTCTCCAACGGAATACCAACTAAAAGCCAACCATTACTAGCGGATTATGGTTGGACGTTGACTAGAGAGTAAATCACCCTTGATCTACTTGTGGTCGTAATGGATCACAGACCACTGCTAGGCTGCTAATACTCTTCAAATGTGTATCTGATTCGTCTGATCCACTTCTGATCCAGATCCTCTCCAACAATGGGTTTTTGTTCACAATTCCAGACACTGGAATTCGCTACGTCGTTCATTTGTGTTTACCTCAGCTATTGGTGGAACATTGGTTTCAACCCTATTACATCGTGATCAAATTCCCAGACTAACAATCGCTGCAGATCTGAAAGTTGTGCCACATTCAAATTGTGTCAATGTTAACAAACGAGATTGCACATTGATGACATTACAGATTTCTATTACATCTTTACAAAACGAAACAAAACTGATGATTTAGCGTCTCGACATTATTTCAGTGACAACACAACATAAACACAACCATTTACGTAAACAAACAAATGCACGTGTTCATATGACATAACATTATATTGTCACTTCAATTTTAATTCCAATAAATCTTAGTTTCCATCACGAAAATAAACTCCTAAATCCATACACCGTTACATGCCCCTCCTTCAAAACGAGGGAACTCTCTTCTCGCCTAAATTTCTGGATAGAAATTGGTTTAACATTTAATACAAATATACAAGAATCAATATTTTTAAAATTGTACATATTTTTCCTTCACCTATATAGATATTATTATACTCATATTGTACTTTATTAATATAAAATATTTCACATTTAATTTTAAAAAATATACATTCTCTCTATCTTGTAGATTTTAATTTCACTCTGTTCCTTTTTTTAAAAAAATCTATGGCATGAATCTCAGTTAAAGTGTAGCTTTATGCCATGTAGTATTTTTTATATAGAAGTACGTACTACTCAATGCTCTCGCAAAATTATATATATGTACTTTTTATGTCTCTTTTTAGTAATTTTCCATTCAATGTGGTATCAAAGTCCACTGCATAGTTTCTCAATGTACCAATTTTGTAGTAAATATCAGTGTTTTAATCACTGATTTATTTCACGAATGATTCACTCACTGAAACACAATTCACCTTTCTAAAATGCATTCATACACTTCTGATGCTTAATAGCAACGTCGTTGTTACGTTGTTGCATTTTATAACGTGTTTAAAGAATGCTAAAGATAAAACACCACTAATTAATCACTTCACCACTGTTACAAGTTTCACTCCTGAGGATAGCAACTATGCTCAAAACTCATTCCGTAAAATGCAGATTCCGTATTTTTGAGTATTTTTGGCCGTGAACTTGAAGAACTTCCACGTTGCTTCCTCAGTCGTTTCCTTCCGACGTGCGTTATTGACCGTGAAATTCAGCTTGTGGATATTTTGTCCAAAATTTGGAGATTTTTACAGAATCACGACGTCGCGACGTCGCGACGTCGCATTGTTCGGTTCCTTGGTTAAACGCTCGTCCGTTTTTCCGGTATCGGCATTTTCAAAATCCGAGATACTATGTGCAATACTCTGGATTTCGGCAGTGTTCGTTACCATATGTGTACCACTTATGATTGTGTTCTCTCGTGCATGTTCCATCCTCCTACAATTGTGATCTACTGAGTTTTCAGTTTTGTGTTTTTCAGTGTTAAGTTTGTGAATCATTAAATATATGGGCGTGCTTGCATAGTGTTTAACGTGTGTAGCATCTTCGTAGACAGTGTTCTTATTTTTTATACCATTAATCTTTCCTCTTTTATTGTCTATTCTCTGTAATTTATATACTAAATAAGCTGTAATCATTAGAGCCAACGCAACAAAAATTGCCAACCCTGTTAATACTATAACTAATACCATAGTCTTCTTTTCCATAGTTCTGCAAAATATAAATGACTAGGCGTGAGATTCTATTTTCGTCTATTTTGAGCTATTATATTTCTATATTTGTGTCTATGGTTAGTATTAGTAAAATCTTACATTATATTTCCCCAAGGCCTACTTTTTTGTTCTTAAATTCTTTTATTGCTACTTTTAATGCAGAAAGGATGCATATTTCTTTACAATGAACTAGTTTCTTACTGTTATGTAATCTATCTTAATGCTAAAAGTCATTTTCATTACATATTAGTTCTCTTCTCCTCTCTTTACTTTTTTTAAAGTCGTAGTACCGAGACATTTTTATTCATATTCATACTTAAATACACTTTCTAACTACTTATCAGCATATATTTAAGTACTAATATACGTATTGATCTTTCTTCTACCTTTCTATAACATTACAATACTTTATTCAGTTAGAATTTATACATATTGCATCGAAATTCGCGTGAAAATCCTGTATTCATTATATGTGGGCGTGGGTAGCGAAGCAAGCTTCCATGATGACTGCTAAGTCATGCCTCCTTGATGATGAGAGAATGCGGCGCTCACGCTGTGCGAGATGGCTGCAATGATGCCACTTCATTCTATTTTATGCTCGGGAGCGATCAACGTCTATCGAGTCTTTTACACAAATATAAACTTAAACATCTAATATAATGAATAATTTGCTTCTTATTGATAAATATCAATATGCAAATAGATTACATTATCGATTATTAATTATTTATAATTATCACTCATTTTTTTAAATAAATTGAATTTAGAAAATAAACTACCAAAATACATTGTCTACATACCAATTTTGAATATTTTAGAAAAGATGCAATATGTACGGATCCTATTCTGACTATTTTACGGTCTATTAACCATTCTTTTAACTATTCATTTTACTATTTTCTTCTCGGTGTTTATCTATTTTTCTTTAAATTTTCACATACTTTTTACGACTTATTATTTTCACTAGTAAGCTTACCCTCTATATTTTTATACTTATATTATCTATTATTATTCTCTATTTTATGTATTATGTAGCTTCTATCACTGTTTTTAAAAGACTTTAATTTTTATTTTCGCTGTTCAAGTAGCTTTCAGCTAGTAAAATAACTGATGTTCTGATGTTACTAAACCTAGTCAGTACTCTATTTGCATGATGTTATCTAGCTTTATCTATGATATTCTATTACCATTACTATTACTATTCTTAATGCTTCTCTTGTATAACCGAAGTACAGGGTGTTTTCGTTTTACTTCGCGCGTGTTTCTTTTCGTTCATTTAACCTTTCCGTTCCACCTATGGTTACTCTGACACTGGAATGTCTAAGAGTCTCCTATTATCTAGGCTTATTGTCTCATGTTTACCACTTTTGGTCGGTAAGTAAATACACTCATTTGCCAATTGTTTACTATTCTAATACAGTGTTTCTCTTCCAGGTTACCGTTTTAACATTCATGTTATTTTATTATTTTTTTTTAAAAAAAATTCTTCTCCATACATCTAAATGTCAATTTTTTTTAAACCCAAGGTACATACAACATGGTTTTACGTCATTCGTTTTATTTATTATTATTATTATTATTATTATTATTGTTGTTGTTGTTATTATTGATTTTGAATTTTATATTGACGAATCGACTTGTAGAGTCTACAATACAATATTATAAGCAACGTAGTCGTTGATATTAGAGCTATTATGATTGCACCTAAAACATACATAATGTAATCCGTTTTTAAATTTAATTCTGGCATTGTTGTATCTACTTTCAATTTTAATAGTTTTTCAATTAATCCGTTTAATTCTTCCGTATGCAAAGAAAAATTTATTTGTTTCTTCGTCCAAATTCCAATCAATTTAATGTGCTTATTACGAACTTGTACTATTTGCTAATCGGTATTACTAATTCACCTATAGTTTTGTTATCAAATTTATTGAAATTTATAAAATATGATTTATTCTTCGTCTGTTCCAATTTTCTGGAAGTAATTTCCTGATGCACACCTACCTTTGTCATATACGCATCCTGTTCAACATATGAGTACATAACACCTGCATGTGTATATCTGAATATTCCTTTCCCCAAAAATTTTTCTGAATTTTGTTGGCACCCTTCTAAAGAATTATTTAATAGAATATTATTTAAGCATTTTGCTTCGTCGTCTAATGTAATGATTTCACAAAAATATAAGAAACTTTTAAATTCGCACTTCGTTTTATCCAATGAGTGGTATTTACCTTCTGCCAAATATACTGCTTCTGTAATTCATAGAATATTCTTGTATTATTAATTAAATAGCCCATTGAAATTACATTATACATAATTAAAATGCTATTATCGTATATGATCGTAGTTTTTATTAACAAATCGACATTATTTTCTTCATAATGGTACTTCATTAGGCATACATTAGACATTTGGTAGAACATTCCAATGTCTGACCTATAAATAGTGTGTTTTAAAACATCATGAAGATTTACTAATCTTTTCATATCTTCGTTTGATAGTATGTAGTATGACAACTGATTATTTAATATCCTATTTATGATTTTATTCACCCTTTTTTGAACTAAATAAGCGAATAAATTCGCAAGTATCTTGCGCTGTGATTGATGTAAATAACAATATAATTCCTGAATTTTACTTTTAAACCCTTGCCAAACATTTTGTACTTTTACTACGATGCCGTGTAGCAGAGAAATTTCATTATTAAAGAATGCTTTTAAGTTTTTAATTTCATTAGTTAGCAAGTTTTCATGTTTAGCAATTTTTCTACCGAATGTGACAATTGTTGATTATGCACCAAATTATACGTAGATAAACCAATAGATGACAAACCTAGTAACCAAGAGAATATAAATCTTTTACTTCTATAATTATTAATACACTTAGTCTTTCCATTTTCATACACAAAATGACAAGGTCATAAATTTACAATGTTTCTCCTAAATTCTCGTTCTTTAGTCGCGTATTCGTTTAAAATATCATACGCATCGGTACATTTATCATGCACCGGCACTGCTTCTTGAAAGTTTAAATGCAATTTTATAGTAGTGTACACCATGCTTGTTGAGTGCACGGCATACGCGTTCTGCACTAATGCCAACCCAATCTCTGGCAAAGTGACCTGCTGATGATCGTTTTCTGCTATGCACACCGTCATCTCTATCATTCCCAAAATGATATTCTTTAACATGGCTTTTACTGTAAATTATTAAAACCTGAAATTAGTTATTCTCTTCTACATATTGAATTACTTTATTTTAATAAATTTTAAATCTTTTATTTAGCTATTAATTATACTGTTTATTTATTTATTTATTTAACCATGTTTTTATTTAATTTTATTATGTTGCATATGTACCTTAGATAATTTACTACACAAAAGATTATGAATTGTCTAATTAAAAATACTCTATATTCCTATTTTCTCTAATTTCTGTAATCAAAACATGTTTACCAGTTCAGGATTTTCTGATGAAAACCGATGTTTCCTTCGGCTTCGGACGGACTTTGGTTGATAAACGGTGGTCCAGCTCGCCGTTCACTGATAAACGTCTTTTGTCTACAAATGACCTATTGAAATGATTCAAACTCATAGACAATTTAATTTGTTTACTTTTTTTCGTTTCAACCGCAACAATCGTTATTGGTCATGGTAATCGAGTCTGTGAAACCCTGAGGTTCACGCTAAATTTCCCTTTTTTTCTAGTCATCGCTATCTGAACTTGAATCATCATCTTCATTGTCAGTTTCTCCATCCTTCGGTCCAACAAAAGGTTTTAATCTACGACTGTCCACTGTATTAATTTTCTCTTGACCCTTCTTGGTTTCATGTTTCACCTTATACGAATTGTTGTTCATTCGTTCTAATATAATGCCTCGGATGTTAAACCTTTCCCCAAAAAAAGCTGGGATTCCGGCTCTTGGCATTTCTTTTATCCAAACTTTCTGTCCAATCAAACTTAGGTTGGGAAAATTTCTTTTCTATTTGTTTTTTCTGCGACTTAAATCTTTTCTGTAGATTTTGGTACGCTACCTTTCTTCCTTCCTTCACGGCTTGGATTCGCACATCGTTCTCAACGTACTCACAGGAAATGTCCAGATCTTGTTCTAGGAACGTTCTGGGTTCACGTCCTGTCAGTAGATAGTATGGCGAATTTTTCGTACCATCGTGAACTTGAGTATTCATTGTAAACACAATGCATGGAAGAATCTCGTCCCAGTTTGTGAATTCTCTATCGATGTAATGCTTCATTACCTGTTTAATAGATCCTATTGCTCGTTCAGCGGTACCTATATTATAGTGGGCATCGGTGTTTGCGAAGTTCAACTTCATACCGAAACGTTCTGGTAATTCTTCCATTACTTTGCTGCGATGAGTACTATGTCTATCCATGGATAGGATTTCGGGAATACCATTCTTTGTGAGTAATTCCTCAAAAATTGCTTCAGCTATTATTTCGGACGTAATAGCTGAAACTGCTTTAGCGATAGCATATCTCGTACCACTGTCAACGAATACAATAACATACTTATTCCGGGGATTCCTTGAACGTTTAACACTAGAACGGCGGCTGGGTCATTTTTGACCCATTTCGAACTTTACGTTTTAACAACTTTTCTATTTTCTTACGAATCGGATCAAATTTTTGTGACTTTTACTCGTTCTCTTGAAGAAATATTTGTAGTAAGTATCACTCTTATCCACACTTTGCCTTTTGAAATAACAAACAATTATACTAGAACAGCGGCCTGGGTCAATTTTGACCCAACTCTTTTGTTAGTGATATTTTGTTGCATTGTAGCAACACTGCTGGCTACCGTCTTTATCTTGCGACCGTTCTTTTTCACAATACTCTCCTATTCCACCTCGTGTTCAAGACCAGCTTCTCAGCAATTTTGTCAGTTCAGTTGGAGTTAGTAATACTTTAGAAAGTCTGTTGATTACGAGAATCTCATTATTTTCGGACTGATGTGCTATTTCAAATACTCATTATGAACAAGGAACTGATGACACTGTATGAAATACTTGCAAATTTCAATGATATAAGTGAGGCCGAGTCTGACGCTGAATGCGTTGATATTTCTTCAGATGAAGAGTACCTGCCGAATAACAACGAATATGATGATTCGGATGAAATATTGAAAGAGGAAAAGATAAGCACAGAAAACCATACTTCTGCAAATAAGCGTTGTAAAATAGTTAAGACTATTATTATTATTACTATTATTATTATTATTATTATTATTATTATTATTATTATTATTATTATTAAAACACAAATTATATGTCTTACATCGTAACAAAATATTCATAATAATTTCAATCATTTTAACAAAAAATTTGCAAACAGTTTGCATGCTATTGTGAAAGTATATAGCTAGTGTTTTTTTTTTGTATCACTATGTTGAAATGTTTCATGGGAAGATGTTTATAGCACATATAAATAACAATAAATAAACCACAGCGATATTCGATCCACTATTGGATGTGGCCTCTCCCCGGAGGGAGGACTTGGTCTACTGCTCCCACGCTGACCAGATGGGTTGGGACAAGATTCCTATATACCAGACGGGTTGGGAGAAGAAAGCCGAAGCTCTCACTGTGATCGCCACTATATGACTGCCCCGCTGGTCTAGTGGTGAACTTGGCTGAGTACGGATTGAGGGATCCCGAGTTCAATTTCCGGCGCTGCCAAGAATTCTTAGACTACTAGCCTGTGGCGTAACTAGAAATTTCAAAGCTACCGAAACTAAAAAGTTTAGAGGTCTAAATGGAAGACAACTTACTTTCTCGTATGTTTGGATGAATTATATTTCAACAAAAGAGGTAGAATCTCTAAAGGAGTAGTTCGAATGAACAGGTAGTTTACCATTCTTTTCATGTCAGAGCTTTCATGATTAGAACTTAGAATACCTTATTTATAAAACAATCACTCTATACTGACTTTTTCTGGTTTGAACTACTGCAAGTTTACGACTGTGTATGCTATTTTAGGTTATATCTGGTTATGTGTTTCCACCAATTCTAAATAGGGAGAAGAGTGTTATAGAAATGCAGAATTGCGTATTACAACCATGGTAGTAAAATTTTTTGTGTAATACGTCACGTTTTTATTTGTGAACAATGTTTTTGTATGACCCGTCTCCTTGTAGAGGAGTGACTGAACTTTGTTGTGTGTAAGACGTCAAGTTTAGATGTGTGTAGATTAGGTTAGTTAAGTTCAGTTAGGTCTTGCATTTGAACAAACTATCTAAGAATAATAACTATCTAGGAATTAGAATGATATATAACATTACTATATAATAAACCGACATTGTATATAATGCGTTTATTAATATCATTCTAATAATATTATATTCATAAAAAATAGCAATTTTCTTAAATTTGTATTATTGGCAAAAAACACATTGATCAATAAATATTAAGTTAGAGTTCAAAGAAATTTTTTGTTTTATTGAATGAAAGTCACGTTTTATTATGCAATAAATATTAGTGGTTTAGAATACAAATATCTAATATAAATGGAATGGGTCATTTTTGACCCACTCCCGCCGTTCTAGAGAGTATCAAAAACACCGCCGTTCTAGTGTTAAAAGGTCCGATTTCATCCATCGTTACATACAGAAACAGCATGTAACTGGGATATGTCTGTGGGTGTAATGGCTTTCCGTTTCTGAATTTGGCAGCTTACACATTGACTAACCTTTTCTTGGAAGAACTACTTCATGTTGGGAAAATATATCGATTTTAGTGCTCTGTTATAACATTTGGTGTAGGAGTAGTGACCTCCACCGTAGATTGACCAATGCAAGTTTCTGAAAACTTGTTCCCTTAATGCAAATGGAATACACAAAAGGAACTTCATTCCACTTCCCATCCTCTGCATTCTATAGAGTTTTCCTTCCTTTATTACGTACCAACGTGCCTGCTTCTCTGCCTTCGTCTCTGCTGTTTCTGGGTGTTCAATAGCATTCGTGATCGGTCCAAAAAAACGTATCCTTCCTTTGGAGTTCCGCCACATCCACGTCATCGCTAAACGTTATGTTTACTGCTAGATCTTCTTTATTAATTGGTAAAGCATCTACATCCACGTCTTCCGATATAGGTTGGATATCGGTGTTTCGTGATAACACATCACTGGGGTTTTTCTCACCAGGGCAATGAGTTTCGGTGTAGTCTGAAGATATTTTATACACCGGCAGTCCGTGAATAATTCAAATTGTTTATTATATAGATAATAGTTAAAAGCTTTAAATGCACTCACGCCGGCTAAGATTTCTAGTTCTAAGATCTTTGCCTCCTGCGGTCGCAATACTCTACTATAGTACGCGATCGGAGTCCATTCATTATTTTCTTGCTTTTGCATTAACACCGCACCTATGGAGTCGATGCATCTGTATATACTCGTGTCTCTAAATTCTCACGAACAGGAGCTAGTAAAGGTGCATTTTGTAACGCATCTTTCAATTTTTCGAAACCCTTTTGATGTTCATCTGTCCAAACGAACTTGTGATTTTTTCTAAGCAATGGCTGGAAAACTTTTGAAATTTCTGCATATTCTTTGCAGAATTTTCTAACATAGTTCGTTAGACCTAGAAATGATTTCAATTCCTTAGCAGATTTCGGTGGTTTGCATGCATTTATCGTCTGAATTACCTTAGGACTGATTTCATATCCTGCTTCACTTACAATATGGCGTAGTGCGAAAACTTTCTCCTCCATGAATTGACATTTTTCAACAGACAACTTTAAACCATATTTACGCAATCTTTGGAAGATGGACTTCAATACTGACACCATTTTTTGTTGTTCGTTAACGTATACGAAACATCACCCATGTAATATGACACCGCCTCCGGACTAACGTTAGCAAGTGTCATAGCCATGATCTTTGTGTACACTGCGGGCGATTGTATGTACCCCATGCGAAGCACTTTATATGTGTATGCGCCGACTCCAGAGATGTTAAATGCCGTGTATTGCCTAGAGTCCTTCGTTATAGACACAGTATGATATGCACTTTTGATGTCCAAGGTGCTGAAAAATTTGTGACCACCCCGAGGCGGTAATGTTACGGAATGGAACCTAACGTGGGAATTGTAATGCCGACAGTCGAAACAAGCTCTGATCGCACCAGAGGGTTTTTTGACGAAAAGCATAGGAGAATTATATGAACTGTTGCTTTCCTCTATAATATTTTGCTCTAGTAAAATGTTGATCTGTTCTTTGACCTTTTCTTTCAGTGCAATGGGGACCGGATATTGCTGTCTTCGGAAAGGAACTTCCGTCTCCAATTCTATCTTGTGTTCTACACCTTTCACACGACCTAGATCACTCTCCTTCCATGCGAACACGTCCGCGTACCGAAACATAATTTTTCTAATTTACTTTTAATTTCTGGTTTTGTCTTTACTCCAAATTTCAATCTAGATTTATCATAATTCCTTCTTGCCTCGAACACCTTTCCCATCATCCTCTGTCAAACCTTCCAGCCTTAACTCTCTCTCACTCATGCACTCCTCAGCATCACCAATTTTCATGTTTCTCGCTAGCATAATAACTTTATTCCAAGAGTTCACTAAATTGACTTCAACGGTCGTCCTAGTTCTCGGTAATAACCTCACTTTATGACTTAATGCCCATTTCGGTCTTAGACTAGTTCTAATACTAATTGCAGTGTTTTCAGAAACTGATCTTGGTTCCTGATCATTTTCTATTTTCTTTGTGGGTCTTCCAAATCTTTGCACCAAAATTTTACTATTACCGTAGTCGATCTGGCAATTCTGAGACTTTAGAAAATCGTTTCCTTTCAACATTTGATAAAGAAAGTCTTTAATAACTCTAAATTCTTGATGAAAAGTTTGATTTGAAATTTTGAAGTTTACAATAGCCAATTTATTAATCACAAGAACATTTTGGGTTATTCCGCGTATTTTAGTTTGCTTAGGTATAACTTTCGCATTTGGTGGAAGTAATTTTTCGTTAATAATGGATATTTGCGATCCGCTATCCAATAAAGCTTTGACTTGTTTATTTTTGATTTCTAATGGCAAATACTCCATGTTATTTTCCAGTACTACAGAGGCTATTACTTCACGTATTCTGCCACTTCTATTCCCTGTAAATGTGCCTCTTCCATTTACAGCCCTAGCTAGTTTAAATTTGGCGTACCCATCGGTTGATAGTACGTTGTATCATTTACCTGTGCAGGTACCACTTGCACGAATCTTTGCGGATTCTGTTCTTGTGAGTTTCGACTTTGATGACAGCACGTATGGTGACAATGATTATCTCTCTGCCAGTTTCCTTGCTGACCTCGACCTCTGTTACCTCGCCAATATCCGTTCCGGTTTCCTCGTCTATTAGAAAAACCGTTGCTGCTTCTATTGCCTCGAAAATTATTTTTGGCCTCTTCCGTTGCCATTATTGTTCCAAAACCTATTGTTATTATTTCGGTAATTATTCCTACCATTACCTCTATATTGTCTGTTATTTCTGGGTCCTGCGGTGGCTCAGTGGTAGAGCGTCCACGTCCGGTGCTTGGGGTCTCGGGTTCAAACCCTGCTCCCGCCAAGTGAACTTTGTGGTGGACAAACACCGTGTGCGTGGGTTTTATCGGGGTTCTCCCGTTTCCTCACACTTTCTTCATTCCACCCTTTCATTCATCTCTCATCATCACCGTCTCCTTTAGCCTAACCGGCATATCCGTGGGACGTAAAACTCAAACATTTCATTTCATTTTTCTGTTATTTCTAAAATTTTGATTTTTTGTTGGCTTACTGTCCCTATTTTCACGTTTTCCATCATCCTCGATTTTCGCTGATAATGCAATTTGGAGTTGATCGATTTTCTTCTCTAATTCGGCAAGCTGCGTCAAACTCTGCGGTTCTTGCTTTATTTTGTTTTCGTCTTTACTCTTTCGAACAATTACACGGTCTAATTCTGAATCGCTCTCATCGTCTTCAACTTGCTCACGAATTTTCCTTACCAAATCTTTTATCGTGACTTTACCCGTTTCACCCGTTTCTGAATTTTACACTTATTACGTTCTATTTTCTGTAAATCGTCAACAAATTTATCTAAGCTTGAGTAGGCCACAGTCCCTACCTTTTCCATATAGTAAGGGTGTAGACCACTCACTATTATACCAATCTTCTCTTTGTCCGACATATTCGAATCTAGTCTTTCACATAAAACAAGCATATCATAAACATAGTTTATGATTGCTTCTTTTTGTTGCAACCGTTCTCGTATTCTATATTCTATGTCAAGCGTTACATTTGATCTTGTAAATTCTTCTACTATTTCGGCCTGGAAATCTTTGTATGAAATTTCGGCAACATTTTTACGTTTAAGAAACAGTTGCATCCACTGTCTCCCAACTCCTTTGAATATACTCGGAAGTAATTCTTTTCTTTACTTTTCGGCGACGCCTGCCATCTGACATGCGTCGTCGAATTCATCGAAAAAAGAAACAATATCCCTGTCATTTTTCAGATTGAATTTCGGAAGCTTATTGACATCAGCATAGAATGTAACATTGGACGCCATGCTTACGTTCTCGGTATTATTGTGTCTATTAATCAAATTTTCGTCTATATTTAAACTTGATGGATAGTCTTCCGAAAAAGATTTCATCACCGGGCTACTCGGGAAATTAAATACTGGGTCTTTAACTATTACTATTTTTGGACTCGAGAGCTCGACGGCTGTTTCCTGACTACTTATCTGTCTTCCAGGTGTCCTCACACTAAACAAATCGTTAAAGTTTATTCGAATGCCTTTACTTGCTTTCTGTGCCCTCGTTAACACTGTGCTTTCAGTCATCTAAAAATATATTTATCACTTATAATAACTTACACTTAACTTAATAACTTAGTGAGGGAGGGTGTTGAGGGTTAACCTGTTAACTTAAGCACTATATGAGTCGTTTTTAAGTTTGTCGGGATTCGAACCAAAAATTCGCATCATACCAATGGTGAACGTAGGATTCAACTTGACCTTTCTTTATCATACTATTAATAACTTAATCTTATTCTAATCGCGCTGGGACTAGAACCAAGAGTGTCTCCACCATTACAGGGGTTGGATATGTTATTAAGAGCTTTACAAGCGCACCGGGGATCGAACCAAAAGGCCTGGGGTCGTTACAAGGCGTAAGCCTCGCAGCTATCTCCACCATAACAACCTCCTAACGTCGTGTCCTAAAAGCATGGGGATGAACAAAATGTGACGTTCAGAAGTTGCTACTACTCATTACACTAGTTAACAAAGGTTTTGATACATAAAAGGAAATACCTGTTCTTAAAGGAACTTTTTGCGCTGAATTCGAATATGCACTCGGTTTTTCTCCATCACGTACGATTTTCCCGTAACAGAGGGATTTTCTGGAAAATTCCTCAAAAATTTCCCTTTTCGTTTATTTTACACCCCAAGATCTTGTCCCCTTGCATATGCTAACATAGAAATTATGCCTAAGTATACTTTGATTCATATTTAACAAACCCTCCAAGTTTCGTAATAATCGCTTTATTCTTTCTAGAGAAATAAATATGTTTGTATGTATACAGTGTGCATTGTTTATTGCACCTTATAGTAATGCTTTCAGATCTCTTAAGTTGAGGTAAAACGTTTTCCTTTATTACTACAAACACATATATAAAATATAATACAATATAATTTACAAGTGTGACAATTTACAATAAACAATAATACAAATGTACCAAAAGGTCATGAAAAGACAATCAAAACTATCACAATATATGAAACTTCCATTGGGTTACAAAAACGTACACTACTTCCTTCTTTTGTAAGAAATGTTGATTCTCTAACAAGACCCCAACAAAAGTCCCCCATCATTGAAGGATCCCATCGTCTCTGGTACCTTTTCTCCATTGCCATTATATCTTGGTGGAATCTTTCCCCCTGTTCGTCGCTGAGAGCACCTAGGTTAGGAGGAAAGAAGCTGAGGTGGGAGTGCAAAAAGTGGATTTTTAAAGACATCCTACAACCCAACTCTTTGTATTTCTGTATCATGTCCTGTACGATTTCTGTGTAACTCTCAGCTTTGTTATTGCCCAGAAAGTTGCGCACAACACACTTAAATGCTGTCCAGGCAGCTAGCTCAGCACTGTTTAACTTGCTGTCAAAGCTATCATCAAGCATTAATTTCCTAATTTGGGGACCAATAAACACTCCCGCTGAAATCTTAGCATCACTCAGGTTAGGGAACTTATCTCGCAAATACTTGAAACCTTCACCAGATGCGTCCATGGCTTTGACAAAGTTTTTCATAAGTCCTAACTTGATATGAAGTGGCGCTAGTAATATCTTATTAGAATCTACCAAAGGAGAGTATTTGACGTTGCATTCTCCAGGTACGTAATTCACTCTAGGTTCCCATTCCTTCACTTCATGTTTGTCATCAGCTCGGCTATCCCATAAACATAAAAAAATATTGGTACTTCGTGTAACCGCACTGCAGTCCTGATAAAATACCAACTACCTTGAGATCACAACATATTTGCCAACAATGGTCCTTGTAATTTATAAGATTTAGCAAAGTTGACATGGTGTCATAGGATTTCTTAATCTTCACTGAGTGCGCAAGTGGTATAGAAGGTTTTTTATTTCCATTATGTAAAAGGACAGCTTTAAGGCTGACCTTTGACGCGTCGATAAATAACCTCCATTCTTCTGGAAGTTAAGGAATTCCTAGCTCCGCCATCAACCCATTTATATCCGTACATACGCACACATTATCTTGCATTGAGAAATAGCTTGAAAATTGAACATGCCTTTTCCTGTACACTGATATGTTCGTTTCTGCATCCAATAAGTTCCACTGCTGGAGCCTTGATTCCAGAAGTTCCGCCTCTTGTTTTGTCAGGTGCAAATCACGGACTAGGTCATTAAGTTCACATTGCCGGATGAAATGTGGCTCGCGAACACAGTCAGGGATGAACGTTGGATCCTTGGATGTACATGTTGATGTCGATGGTTCATCAAGGTCATAATCATCATCAGAGTCTTTTGGCCATATCTCTTCCCAGTTGGTAGGGGGCTCGAGAAGTGGAAGTTCATCCCCGTGCGGAATAGGTCTAATTGCGGATTTAACGTTGGGATAACGTATTGTGTATTTGCTTTTTTTAGAATGTCCCTTAACTACTGTGAGACAAAAATAACAATCATCCAGATGGTTGGTGGGTTCTCTCCACACCATTGGTACAGCAAATTTCATGAACCTCCGTTTCCCTTTGGCCCATGCAAGTAAAGTGACGTAGCACGACGCACAAATTATGTTGGGTGCCCAAGTTTTGTCCTGATCTCCCACACGACATCCGAAATATATATAATATGCTAATTTCACCGATGGCGTAATGGATCAACACTGTCCTTTAACTACAAACTGGCCACACACATAACAAAAACTATTTGGTGAGTTAACACACGAACGCCGTCCTCTTGACGCCATTGTACTGATCTCAAACTAAACTTCTGGTCTTAGTTGGGTATAATGCCGTTAAGATCAAACATGAAAGCACTCTTAGCAGCAAAGACAACTTTGAAAGTGAAGTAGTGTTAAACCACACGTCAATATAAAAATGTACAAAGCTCCCTCACCAGGTGTCAAGAACACAAAAAAGAAAGAAATGCGCGGGGGAAGGGGGAAACGATACCGTAGTGGAAAATTCAGACTGCATTAGTTCATTGTTGTCAACAATGAGTCTGTATTCCATTCTTTCTTTCTTTTGCATTCTGTTACATTTGATAACAAATATTGATAACCATTTCATGAACAAAACGAAAAAACTTGGAGAGTTGTATATATATGTATTAAGATATACATATACTGTAGGTTTAAAAAAATATACGTTGGAAGTACATTCTATTTTTATACACGTTTCTAATTTACAGAGAGCAATACAAGTGTGTTGTTGACTATTGTAAATATTCATTTTTATGTCTGTGTTTGTAGTAATAAAGCAAATCGTTTTTACCCCAACTCAGGAGATCTGAAAGCATTACTATCAGGTGCAGTAAACAGTGCACACAGTATACATACAAATATATTTATTTCTCTACAAAGAACAAAGTGAGTTTTACTAAATTTTAGGGTTTATTAAATATAAATCAAGGTATACTTAGGTATAATTTCTATGTTACTATGTGTAAGGGGACAGGAGCTAGGGGAATAAAATATCTGAAAAAGGGAAATTTTTGTGGGAATTTCCCGAAAATCCCTCTGTTACGGGAAAACTTTACGTGATGGAGAGAAACCGAGTGCATATTCGAATTCAGCGCAAAAAGTTTCTTTAAGATCAGGTGATTTTTCTGTGTGTATGTTTGGTGTGAATGTAGCATAACAAATCAGATCACAAATTGCAAACAGCTAGAAATTGTATCACGATCAACACTCACATAGCTGAGGCACACATACCTGATTTATACGATGAGTGTCTCTATAGATGGTTGTACTCCGCAGATCTGGATCTCCTGGACAGGATTGTTTGCTGTATGTAGTCTCCAACGGAATACCAACTAAAAGCCAACCATTACTAGCGGACTATGGTTGGACGTTGACTGGAGAGTAGATCACCCTTGATCTACTTGTGGTCGTAATGGATCACAGACCACTGCTAGGCTGCTAATACACTTCAAATGTGTATCTGATTCGTCTGATCCACTTCTGATCCAGATCCTCTCCAACAATGGGTTTTTGTACACAGTTCCAGACACTGGAATTCGCTACGTCGTTCATTTGTGAAACATTGGTTTCAACCCGTATTACATCGTGATCAAATTCCCAGACTAACAATCGCTGCAGATCTGAAAGTTGTGCCACATTCAAATTGTGTCAATGTTAACAAACGAGATTGCACATTGATGACATTACAGATTTCTATTACATCTTTACAAAACGAAACAAAACTGACGATTTAGCGTCTCGCCATTATTTCAGTGACAACACAACATAAACACAACCATTTACGTAAACAAACAAATGCACGTGTTCATATGACATAACATTACATTGTCACTTCAATTTTAATTCCAATAAATCTTAGTTTCCATCACCAAAATAAAATCCTAAATCCATACACCGCTACAATATATATATATATATATATATATATATATATATATTAGGGTAGTCCTTAATTACATGGCGAAATTTATTTCCGAATTTCTTTGCTCTCAGCCGCTAAATTCGTTCCATGTAAGACCCAATTTATCCATGAAAAAAGGGCTCAAAGAACATTTAAACGACCCCCATGCGACCTAAAGTTTGAATGCATATCCAATATGTTAATATATAGGAAAAGTCTGGAATAAGCCCTTCTTACTTTAAAGCGGCTGAAGAGAAAGGAACCACATCCTGGATACAGGTATTGGAAGTAATCCACATCTGACGCTGAGAAATAACGTGATGGCGGTCATTTTGAAGTCCGCAATTTTGTATTCGGACCCAAAATTTTAAATGTAAATGATGTTTTGTGACATTTTTTTGGGTAACCTTTCAATATAAAAACATATCTTCCTATATTTTCAACTTATTTCTGGTCATTTAATACTTTTTAGCTTTGAAATAATAGTTTATTATCTTTCAATATTGTTTTTTTCTTTATAGGTTACTGAAATGTTGGTAAACTATTACATACATGTAACAAGGAAATAACTATATATGTCGTTATATAATTACATTCCTTCGAAATACACACCTGCCTAAATTGAAATTATTTATATGAAACGAAATTACATAAATAATATAATGAATGTTTAAAATGATAATAAAACGAACCTGAAGGTTGAGGATAACTAGTCAAATTCTACTGCATTATTAACCCAATTTTTGTAGCATCTTTATACTTTTTTCTGTGTTCACTGACTATCTGCAATATGTATTGCTTCTCTTTTTCGTCCTTTGTAAAAATATTCCGTATTCTTGTATCAGTTTCACACCTCTCTCTACAACATCATTCATCACCACAATGTTTTTCAATATATTCAACCCTAGTTGAAAGTTCACATCTTCTTTCAAAATAGATGGGCATGTTTGCAGAAAATGTGTATTTATCGAAAATCTTGAGACACGTGTCTTCGAATCTGCGGAAACGAAGTCTGAAGATTCTTTTTCTCTGAAGCTGTTGAGTTCTGCACTGTTTATAGAGTATTCACCTCTTCTGCCATTCCATCTTTGGGGGATTTGCACTTTCAGAAATTGCCTAAACAACGTGGAACAACGTTTCGGCTAAGTTATCCGCTACAATCTCCCTGATTGCTGGAAGTACGTCGTTCCGCACAATATCTTCATACTTTCCAGCACTCAAATTCCCGTAATGAAAAATGGTCCAACTATGGAGGTGTTCACCACTCCCGCCCAGACCTTCAATTTTTGAGTGTATTGGGTATGTGCTTCAACCGACCAATGAGGATCGTTGATAGCCCAAAATCTACAGTTATGCCTACTAAAGTGACCGGTTAATTCGAAAGTGGCTTCGTCTGAAAAACAATTCTAGTGAGAAAGTTAGGATCCTCATCATCTGTTCACAAAATCCATACGACGGTCGAAGTCATTTTCATTTAACTCATGAATCAGATGAAGTTTGTACTGGTGAAATTTGATTGGCTTCAAAGTTCTGTAGACAGCTATGCAACCGATATCATGTTGTTGAGCACCTTTACGGGTGCTAAGGTGGGAATTTTCAACGAAGGAAAATGCAACGTCAAGATGTTTTTCGGCCGTAGTCGATGACTTCGGTCGCCCAGGATTTCGACGATTCTTTACACTTCCCGTTTCTTCAAAAAGCCCGACGGTGCGCTCGAAAGTCGACTTTGAAATGAGATAGTTTGGACCGCGAAGTGTTTGGTTAACTAGCGCCCTAACTTGAGCTTTGGCGATAACCCCATCCGCGCATTATCAAAATAATTATTCTGTCGTACTCAGAAAGAGTAAACATGTCAAGGAGTTAATATCTGTCCAGAACTTCGAGGTCACCACAATTTGACTTTACCTTCGCCACTAAAGTGCATTTAATTTAAAAGGCATTCACTCACAACGAACAGCAAAAATTGGATTCACAATAAGACTTCGTGATAAGGAAGTCTCTGGCAGGATTTCGATTCTCACTCATTCCGCACTACTCGCTACTGTCTCTCAGCCGTAACAGGCCACTACTGAGTAAACCGATGTTTCAGAAAATGGGGGCAGGATGCGAAACCACCATTAAGAACGTAATTGTGCACAATGAGTCCTCCTTTAACAAAATCAGGAGCAATTTAAAGTCCAGAGTTTGCAAATGCCCCATAATTCCCTATTTGTCAACGCTCATGATTACATGACTACAGCTTGCAGTAACGATAACTAACACAAAAAAAATTCAAATGAATGTTGGGCAGGTATACAGTATATGTATCTCTTACTCTAAAGTACATTTCATGCGTTAATAGATAAAAAAAACTTTTTAATATTACATTGTCATCTGTAAAGAACACAAAACAACTTTTCCCATAAACGTTACCTCGATTTTGTGTACAGAATCTGAATCAACAACAATTGAAGGTTTCCATGTCAGATTTCTAAGTACCGCTTTCATAAAGCTCCACTAGGGATTGACCAAGTCCTTTCATTTGAACACACAAACTTTAGGGACCAAAGGTATTAAACGCATATATGTGTGTTAAATTTCCTGCCCAGATTCGTATTTATCGAGATATTGTACTGTCCCGACTTTTGTATTGCTTTGCTCGATAAAACAGACATTTTGCGATTACAGTACCATCTATCGAGCAAACAAACAAATATGTTGCAGATAGAAGTTATGTATTTTTGTATCTAGCATCTGAATCTGCACTGACATCTTGGGTCCAATTTAAACTTTTAAAGTTATCATAAAAGTGTGCGCCAAGGACCATTGATTTGCGCACAGTTAAATGGAAATAGAACAAATATTTAACACGTATACGATCTTGAAGCTCTGCTGGCGTCTACTATTAATCCAATGTTCTCGGTATTGCTAAAGGAAAGGAGCGTGGTTGTGATGAGCTTTCGTTACCATACAGCCGCAACACCTTCAGAGCTATGTGTTGGAGTGTGCTGGGCGTACAATTTATATTGTACTCTTTAGGAAATGCTGTGTTTATATTGGTTGTTTTTGTTGGCCAATTGCGTGCTCTGATTTTGCTCTTGGATACTACTATCTGAATAGCTGATGGTTCTTTTCGTACTGAGAAGATGGATCCAGATGTCAGGTAGACGATAACCTTCGTCTCTGTTGATAGAAGGCTTGTATGTACGCATGAATAGAGATTCATGTATTTTCCTGTCCCAGAACTGTTTGCTTTTCTTTAGTACTTCAATTTAGTCCCACATGGCCGCATGATTGTATTGTATGCAGTGTTCGGCTATTGCAGATTTTTCAGGTTGTTTAAGTCTGGTGTGTCGCTGGTGTTCTTTCATTCTGTCTTCAATGTTCCATCCCGTTTCACCTATGTAAGCGGCGTTACATTCACAGGTGATCCCACAGATGCCCGGTGTCTTTAATCCCAATGAGTCTTTTCCAGTTGTTAGTAAACTCCTGATCTTCGGTGGAGGGCAGTGTACAGTCTTGATGTTGAATTTCTTCAATAGTCTTGTTAGTTGGTTGGAGGTTTTTCCCATATATGAAATAACTGCAATATTTTCCTTGTCTGCCGTGTTGTCCTCTTTTGTGGTGCAATTTCTGCTACTGTATTTTCTGATGGCTATCTTGATCTGTTTCGACGAATATCCGTTGAATTTGAGTACCGTTTCCAGGTGAGACAGTTCTGTGATTATATTATCGGGATCTGCTATTTGGTATGCTCTTTGTATTAGAGTATTTATCACACCCACTTCTGTGCAGGATGATGAAAACTGGTCGCATCGAGGTAGAGATCAGTGTGCGTGAGTTTCCTGTAGATTGAATGGCCTACACTTCCATATGATTTCTTGTATACGAGTACGTCCAGGAACGGGAGTCTTCCTTCTGTTCCTGTTTCTATTGTGAACTTGATGTTGTTTATAGAATTCAGATGCTGCAGGATTTCGTCAAGCTTTTTTCTGCCACGGGGCCATATGACGAATGTGTCGTCTTCATATCTGTAGAATACTTTAGGTTTGTATGGTGCTGTTTTTGGCGCTTTGTGTTGAAAATGCTCCATATAGAAATCCGCTATTACTGGAGAGAGAGGCGAGTCCATTGCCATACCATCGCTTTGTTCATAGAAGTTGTCTTGGTAACTGAAGTAGGTAGACGTTAGTGTGTGTCTAAATAGATGTACTATATCCTTTCTGAAGTGCGATTCCAGGAGTTTAATAGATTCTTCTAGTGGTACTCTCGTAAAGAGCTAAACCACATCAAAGCTGAAGAGTATGTCATCTGCGTTTGTCTTGATGCTGTGTAGTAGTTGTACGAAATGGCTGTAGTTTCTGATGTGGTGTGTACACTCTCCTGTTAGTGGCTGTAGCAGTCCTGTTAATTTCTTGGTCAGGTTGTACGTGGGGCCTCGTATGGCGTTAACTGTAGGTCGTAATGGAACTTCTTTCTTGTGTATCTTCGGAAGGCCATAAATCCTGGGTGGTATTGAACCGGAAGGTTTAAGTCTGTTCTTTTCTTCTTCATTCAGACTGGCACTTTGTATTGATCTGAAGGTTTTCTTTTCGATGACCTCGGTTGGATTTCTGTCAATTTTTCTGTATGCTAGATCTTCCAGTAGGGATGTCAATTTGGAGTGGTAGTCTTCCTTGTTGAGAATGACGGTCGCAATTCTCCTTGTCTGCTGATAATATTATGATGCTGTCATCTACTCGTAGGTCATTGAGGGCTTTCCTTTCTTCTCTGGATAGGTTGCATTTCGGCTTCTGCTGCTTTTCCCTCATAAGGACCGTAACGGCTTGTGTGCGTATGTGGGCTGCTGCTTCTTGGTCTAATTCTTCTATTGCTTGTTCAATACCGCTTATAGTTTTAGTGATGGGAATGTGTTTTGGTGTTGGAGCGAATTTCAGGCCTTTGCATAGAAGACTTGTAGTTGCTTCACTTAGTCTTTTAATGGAGAGATTCACCACTGCATTTTCTCTGCTCGGATGAGGTGGTTCAGGGTTTTCTCTTCGGTTAAATTTTTCGAATGTCTTGTTAAGGTGAGCTGTGTGCAATTCACGCTGCCTGCTACCATATGCTTACGTGATGAAATCTACCCATTCGCAATCCCAGGTGTGGAGCACTGTTGGTAGATACAGAAGTAGATTTTTCATTTCCCTGTCGTGCTGGTCTAGTCTTCTGTGAAGTTACTGTATCTGTTCCCTAACTAGAGCGTGGCTGGCCCTGATAAGGACCCGTTTTGCCTTGTGTGAATTGATGTGACTGGTTACCTTCGCAAAATCTGGTATGATACTTTGGTCTCTGCATTGTAGTAGGATGCCCAATCGAGATAACAACTTCTCTTTTGTTCGGCGGAGTGTCTGGAGTCTGTTTTTATCTTCCTTTAAATATCCTCCCCGCAGAGTTTTGTCAATATGATTTTGAAGCATTGCTGGCGTCTACTACATAGCATCAAGAAAAACGCAGATGACATGCTCGTCAGCTTTGGTGTGGTTTCCCTCTTTACGAGAGTACCACTAGAAGAACTTATTAAACTCCTGGAATCGCACTTCAGAAAGGATATAGTACATCTATTTAGACACACCCTAACGTCCACCTACTTCAGTTACCAAGACAATTTCTATGAACAAAGCGATGGTGTGGCAATGGACTCTCCTCTCTCTCCAGTAATAGCGGACTTCTATATGGAGCATTTTTAAAACAAAGCGCTAAAAACAGCAACATACAAACCTAAAGTATTCTACAAATATGTAGACGACATATTCGTCATATGGCCCCATGGCAGACAGAAGCTCGATGAAATCCTACAGCATCTGAATTCTCTATACAGCAACATCAGGTTCACAATAGAAACAGAAACAAAAGGAAGACTCCCGTTCCTGGACGTACTCGTATACAAGAAACCAGATGGAAGTCTTGGCCATTCAATCTACAGGAAACCAGATGGAAGTCTAGGCCATTCAATCTACAGGAAACTCACGCACACTGATCTCTACCTCGATGCGACCAGTTTTCATTATCCTGTACAGAATAGGGGGTGTTAAATACTCTAATACACAGAGCATACCAAATAGCAAATCCAGATCTTATAAGCACAGAACTGTCTCACCTGGAAACGGTATTCAAATTCAACGGATATTCGTCGAAACAGATCAAGACAGCCATCAGAAAATACAGTAGCAGAAATTGCAGCACAAAGAGGACAACACGGCAGACACGGAAAATATTGCAGTTATTTCATATATGGGAAACCTCCTACCAACTAACAAGACTATTGAAGAAATTCAACATCAACACTGTACACTGCCCTCCACCGAAGATCAGGAGTTTACTAACAACTGGAAAAGACTCATTGGGATTAAAGACGCCGGGCATCTGTGGGATCACCTGTGAATGTAACGCCGCTTACATAGGTGAAACGGGACGGAACATTGAAGACAGAATGAAAGAACACCAGCGACACCCCAGGCTTAAACAACCTGGAAAATCTGCAATAGCCGAACACTGCATACAATAAAATCATGCGGCCATGTGGGACTAAATTGAAGTACTAAAGAAAAACAAACAGTTCTGGGACAGGAAAATTCATGAATCTCTATTGATCCGTACATACAAGCCATCCATCAACAGAGACGAAGGTTATCATCTACCTGACATCTGGATCCATCTTCTCAGTACGAAAAGAACCATCAGCCAATCAGAGAGTAGTTTCCACCAGCAAAACCAGAGCACGCCATTGGCCAACAAAAACAACGAATATAAACACGGCAATTCCTAAATACTACAATATAAATTGTACGACCAGCACACTCCAACACATATTTCTGAAGGTGTTTCCGCTGTATGGTAACGAAAGCTCAGCAGAACAACACGCAATCCAGCAGCAATCCCGAGAATATTGGATTAATTTGACAGTATGTTGTTTTTTAATACTCGGACGTGAATTTCTCGAGATATTTTCTTATCCCGATCTTTCTGCTGCGTCAGTAAATACAACAGATTTTTTGCGATTACAGTGCCATCTATCAAGAATACACAAATATGTTTCGAGGAAATAATACGTATTTTTGTGTGTATCATTTGAATCTACACTAAAAACTGTGGAATTCCATTTAAACTTTTCAAATTGCCTCCTCTGCCCTTCTTCCCCGAAATAAAATTTAAAAATATATTTGCAATGTGTTTTCGTATTTCATGATAAGGCGTGTATTTTTCGAGATATTCCACCGTCCCGATCTGTTTGTGACACCCTATATATATATATATATATATATATATATATATATATATATATATATATATTCATCCTCACGACATTGTCAAGGCTCTATATTTGTATTTTACATTTAAAGTTGCAACCGGGTGTCTCTGACTGCCGTATTCGGTAGCCCGATCATCACCCCTGTTCTTCGCGCGCAGGGTCATTCGAAGAACTGAAAACGTACTCTGTACACAAACAGATTATGGTTGTGAACTCGGAAAGCCTGGTACTTCTGCTTGTCAAAGTCAAAAAGTGGGAGAAAAATTGATGTGTAGAATGTAAAGAGGGTTCAACAGTGATGGATACTTGTAAGAAACATATTCATTTGTAGTTCGTGCACATTCCTCCTGTAGCGCTACTGTGGCACAACGTATATGGTAACTGTATAACTCTTGTACACCGCTAGTAGGTCTATTCGCGTTAGTGACGACCGAAACTATGTTGTCAGCTCTGACTGCGATAAGGCACTGCCGTGCTGCTTTTCCTTCTCTTTTTTCCCCCTTTTTCCATTTGTGAGACGCCAAACATGTTGTTTTTGCTTGTTGCACGCGCTGAACGTGTTTCGGCGAGCGAAGTATTTAAGAAGTTGACTACATATTCTTGTTTGCGATAGTTTTAAATTGGTTAACTGTTGAAAAATATACGAAAATAAAGCTGTACTTGTTAAGGTATATTAGTCGAGGACGTAGCTACTGACAGCGTTGATTACAGATTTTCTCGAGGAAGAATTTAATTACAGTAGAGGTGAAAAGGAGACGTCCATTTACACAGCCCCCCCCTTATCAGACTCAATCGGAAATTGTCTCAATCGTTTGTACACAAATGTGCAGGCGAAATTTTCGTTTGTACACAATTAAGGGCGCCGCCAGAACGAAAACAAAGTGGGGGCTGTCTAAATGGTAGCCCCCCAACAACATGTCCTATTCAAGCACAAATTGTCGCAATCATTTGTACATCGTTTCTACAGAAATGTGAAGGCGAAATTTTCGTTTGTACACAATTAGGGGCGCCGTCAGAACGAAACCAAAGTGGGGGCTGTCCAAATGGTAGCCCCCCACCATGTCCACTTCAATCACAAATTGTCGCAATCGTTTTGTACATCGTTTGTACAGAAATGTGCAGGCGAAATTTTTGTTTTACACAATTAGGGGCGCCGCCAGAACGAAAACAAAGTGGGGCTGTCTAAGTGATACCCCCCACCATGTCCAATTCAATGACAAATTGTCGCAATCGTTCCTACATCGTTTCTACAGAAATGTGAAGGCTAAATTTTCGTTTGTACACAATTAGAGGCGCCGCCAGAACGAAAACAAAGTCGGGGATGCCTAAGTGGTAGCCCCTCCCACCATGTCCAGTTGAATCACAAATTGTCGCAATCGTGTGTACTTCGTTTGTACAGAAATGTGCAGGCGAAATGTATGTTCGCACGCAATTAGGGGCGCCGCCAGAACGAAAAAAATTGGGGGCTGTCTAAGTGGTAGCCCCCGACCATGTCCTATTCAATCACAAATTGTCGCAATCGTTTGTACTTCGTTTGTACAGAAATGTGCACGCGAAATTTTCGTTTGTACATAATTAAGGGCGCCGCCAGAACGAAAAAAATTGGGGGCTGTCTAAGTGGTAGCCCCCCACCATGTCCAATTCAATCACAAGTTGTCGCATTCGTTTGTGCATCGTTTGTACAGAAATGTGCAGGCGAAATGTTTGTTTGAACAAACTTAGGGGCGCCGCCAGAACGAAAACAAAGTGGGGAGCTGTCTGAGTGGTAGCTCCCCTCACGATGTCCAATTGAATCACAAAGTATCGCAATCGTTTGTACATTGTTTCTACAGAAGTGTGCAGGCCAATTTTTCGTTTGTACACTATTAGGGGCGCCGCCAGAACGAAAACAATGTGAGGGCTGTCTCAATGATAGCCCCCCCCATTTCCAATTCAATCACAAATTGTCACAATCGTTTCTATATCGTTTGTACAGAAATGTGCAGGTAAATTATTGTTTGTACATAATTAAGGGCGCCGCCAGAACGAAAACAAAGTGGGGGGCTGTTTAAGTGATAGCCACCCACCATGTCCAATTCAATCACAAATTGTCGCAATCGTTTCTACATCGTTTGTACAGAAATGTGCATGCAAAATTTTCGATTGTACATAATTAGGGGCGCCGCCAGGGCGAAAACAAAGTGGGGGGCTTTCTAAGTGATAGCCCAATCACCATGTTCAATTCAATCACAAATTGTCGCAATCGTTTGTACATCGTTTGTACAGAAATATGCAGGCAAAATTTTCGTTTGTACACAATTAGGGGCGACCTCAGAACGAAAACAAAGGGGGGGGGCTGTCTAAATGGTAGCCCTCCCACCATGTGCAATTGAATCACAAATTGTCGCAATCGTTTGAATATAGTTATAAAGAAATGTGCAGGCGAGATTTTCGTTTGTACACAATTAGGGGCGCCGCCAGAACGAAAACAAAGTGGTGGCTGTCTAAATGTTAGCCCTCCCACCATGTTCAATTCAACCACAAACTGTCGCACTTGTTTGTACGCCTTTGTACATAAATGTGCAGCTAAAATTTTCGTTTGCACATAAATGTGGCCCCGCCAAAACGATAACAAACTATGGGCTCTCTAATTGATAGGCCTCCCACCATGTCGAATTCAACCACAAACTGTCGCACTTGTTTGTTACGGTTTTGTACAGAAATTTGCAGGCAGAAGTTTCGTTTGTACACAATTGCGGGCGCGCCAAAACGATAACAAAGTATAGGCTACCTAATTGGTAGCACCCCCTACGTGCGATTCAAAAGAAAATCATTTCATTTGTTTGCACATCGTTTGAGCAGTAATGAGCAGGCGAAATTTTTTTCTAAGCTATCAGATGCGTGGACAGAACGAAAAAAAAGGGGAGTTGTCTAAGTGCTAGCCCCACCATGTTCGATTGAACCACAAATTGTCGCGATCGTTTATACATCGTTTGTGCAGAAATGTGCAGGTAAAATTTTCGTTTGTATTAAATAATATACGGATGTGAGTATTTTTAATATCTGCGATCAACATTAACCGGTTTGAATAACGGTTGATGAGTTTGAAAATGGTTCCTATTGCACTAGTTGAAAAAAAAATCTTTTTCTCTGGCACACGGAAGAAAATGCCTGATTCTAATAGAACTTTTCACGTACAATTCGAATCTGCAATCAGTTTTTCTCGATCACCCTCAGTTTTCCCGTGACAGAGGTGTTTTCGGAAAATTTCCCCTCAAATTTCTGTTCTTTTTCCTTTTTTCTTTTTTTTAAACCATTTTCATACTTGTAGCTTGGGTACCTTAGGTATATAAACGCACAAATTATATTGTATGTTAGCCTGATTTATACTTAGTAAGCCCTCAAAGTTTCATAAGAATAGCATTATTCTATCTAGAGAAATAAACATATTTATATAAAAAATATGCTATGTGTACTGTTCATTTTACAATATTCATTAGTGCAGATAAAATCACATATAACTTCCACGAAAATTACAATATAAGCACGATTTATATCTTATTGGATTTGAAATAAAACATATTTTCAATGATGTATACACCGTGTCACCATTTTATATCTACTTAATAAATAATACAAAAGAAGTGCGTGGTATCTTCTTAATAAATGGACACTTACTTACCTCAACTAATATGTTTTAGTTGTCGACTTTCTTCTGTGTTTGGTTTCTGGAACATCTCTTTTAAGTGTCCAACAGTAATCAGCTAGCATTTTTGAACTACACTGTCACTGGTACCTCTTCTCCATGGAGAAAATGTCCTGATGAAAATGTTCCCCATACTCATCACTAACAGCACCAAGCTTTTCAGGAAAGAAATGCAGGTGGGAGTCTAGAAAGTGTACTTTAAGGGACATGTTGCGACCCATTTCATTGAATGATTGCCGGAAATCACTCACAATTTCACGGTAATTTTGGGGCTTTCTTGTTTCCTAAAAAATTCTCTGTTAAACATTTAAATGGACACCAAGCTGCTTTCTCAACCAGAGTTAAGAGATCCTCAAATTTTTGGTCACGAATCAAACATCTTATTTGGGGGTCTACAAAAATCCCTAGCGTCACTAACCCGAGGAATTTTTTCCTTGAGGTAACAAGATCCTGCATTACTTTTGTCCATTGTCCTAACAAAGTTTTTGAAGAGCCCCAACTTTATGTGAAGAGGAGGTAGAATTATCTAATCAGGGCTCACCAGTGAGGAATAAACAGCATTCTTCTGTCCAGGAGTTAATACATGCGTTGGCCATTCCTTCTTGATGTAATGTTCCGCTTTGTTCCTGCTGTCCCATTCGCAGAGGAAACAACAATATTTCGTATAACCAAGTTGCAAACCCATTAACAAAGAAATGACTTGTAAATCACAGCAAACGGTCCACTTGTATTTCTCATACTGAATTTTTTCTAACACTATTTCGATGTTTTCATAAGTTTCCTTCATATTAGTTGCATAAGCCAAAGGCACTGAAGGAAATTTGTTGCTATTGTGCAAAAGGACAGCCTTAAAACTAGTTTTCAAAGAGTCAATAAACAATCTCCACTCTGTACTTATATGTGCATGTCCAAGTCTATCCATCACAGCACATACATTATTACAATACACTAAATCATTTTCTTGAGAATAGTAGTTTTGAAACTCTGTATGAAGGTTTCGAAAAATACACACTTTAGTGTCACGATGGAGCAGATTCCAGCCTTAAGTTTAGAATCAAGAAGTTCTGTCTGTGTATTGGAGAGTTTTAAATCCCGTATGAGGTCATTTAGTTCACCCGGAGTTATCAGATGGGAATCCAATGTAGATGTGCTTCCTACTGTTACATTTATTGCTTGTAAGTTGGTGTGTGAGTTTGGTTTGGGGGCTCCACCACCTGTGCAACATACGCACAGGACAGGTTCGATGGAATGAACCTATACTTCTCTCTCGTATTCTTCCTCCTAGCTGACGGATTCTGTATTAATCCGCGATTAACCTCGAACTGAGCGTTCTCTTCGGCCGCTAGCCTGGAATTAAGTAACTGGTACCTTAATGAAAGAGAAGTAGCATCGAAATTCGTAACTCAGAGGCTTAATTTTGAGACTGTACCTGAATCGCCCAGTACAAATGTGAGGATTCTTGGCTTGCACCTAAATCATTAAATGAGTCCAATAAATAAATAAATAAGAATTCCATAATAAAGTATTTATTACAAAAGAAATCAAAAAGAAAAGAAGTACAATCGAGTTACATACAGCGTGACCAGACTATTTATAGTTTAACTGACATTACTCCATCTTACATATATGTTACTAGCCTATAGACTGCTCCTCAGTTCGCGAAACTTCTACATATTGTAAAAATGTGAAGAGAAGAAAAAGAAAAGAGATTTAAGAAATACCTGGACTCGAGCAGCAAGTAAGGTGTTAATACTTGCGTAACCCTTTAGCTTTTCTTGGCATGTTATCGCTTCTTTAAGAAATTTCAAGTTAAATCATATTGATGGCGAACTTAGAAATAATTTCTAGGTTCGGCAGCATACCTGAGTCTGAAGTAGTAGCGCAACTGCTGCAAATTGGAGACGAGACCAGCGCAGGTTGAGTGCCGGCCCAAAACAGGATCTCGGCAAGGTCGAACTCACCTCTTTTATACTCTCGGGGCGGTGGCTATTGCATCAGATTTCACCGTGTTTCATCCGATTGCACCACTTCCCGTATTTCACCTTATTGCACCATATTGCACCACATTGCACCACGCGTGGGCGGATAGTCAAGGCCAATCTAGCTTCTTTCTATTGTCTTTACGACCTCTATTTCACCTTGAAGGAGTGTGTGGGCAGATAGCCAAGGTCAATCCAGCACCTTTCAAGGAGCGCGTGGGCAGGAGTCGACACGTGGCAGGAAGCAGAGTACAACTAACATTGCCGTTGCCCTAGCGGCCAACTATGGTACTAACCCATGCTAGGCTATACACCACGCGGCGAAACCATATGTCTATTGAGATTTATTATTTTATTATCTATATATTTAGGGTTTTCTTGTTCTTTCTTTACAACTGGATTCCGTTCTGCCATCATGAATGGCACAAGACCCTCTTTGCTTTGTCTTTTATAATTCTGTTCGCTGCTCTGCGGTCTTACAGCCAACAGGGGCCAGGAACACAGCTTAGCCAGGCAGAGTTTTAAATAAATCGTTCCCGAAAGGATATTTTTCTCCCCTGTCTCCTGTCACTATGTCACCGCCCCTAGCTCCCACTCCACACAACAGAATCGAAACCCGGCTATCAGGGTTATCGGCGACTTGAGATGGTAACATCTGCCTCAACCTTCCATAAAAAAAAAGAAAAAGAAAGAAAAAAAAGTCTAACGTTGTATAGTTAAATTTTTTTTTCAACATGCCCATCCGGCGTCAAAGGGTTAAATTGGCTGGCGAGCTTTGAACAAAATAAAAATTCCTAAAACGCCTTTGTACGCTTCATTGGAAGAATGAGTATTTTTTTTTTTTGAATGAGTGAGAAAGGAACGAGAGTTCTAATTAGCGACGTGCCAAACCTCTTACAAAAGGAATGATTGCCGTTAATAATGAACAATTGGTGTTGCTTTAGAAAATTACATAATTCCTTGATGTAGTACATCAATACTTGGTAATCAATTATACTTGACACCAGACTAGAACATATCAACTTCAGTTTGTCTTATGAGGTTTGTACACGTTTGTTTTCTACCTCGGAGCAGTCGTGGCGATGAAAGATCAAACACAATGTGTACTTTGAAACGAGACACACAAACTTATTACCTGTAGGTCATGTATTGAAACTCTTACATTATTGCATTATAATTTTCTTTGACCCAAATTGTGGCCACTATTATTTGACCAGCCTATATAAAACCTTGGAAACGTAACCAAGTGCATCATCGTTAGTTATAATCAAAGGCTTTAGAATGACAATTAGAAGAGGTTAATTACCTTTGTGATACAATAATTTAGGCTGAGATAATAAGTGATACTATGACCCTTGTGATAGGAATTGAACATGAGAGGATAGCTTGAAACTAACTACATCGATATGTATTTTCTTGCTCATGATTTTATCTTATAATTACCTTTAGTTGACCTTTCATCACCCATTAGAACCAGTCAAGCAGTTGACATTTCAATATCCTTATGTCCATTTTTTTTAAATAAAACTTAAGTACTCAATTGAAGGTATAATCAAATTCCACATCAAGGATACCTAATAATCAGTATCGTTATAATAGACCTTGCATTTATGTACCCTCTCTTGGTTTTGTACTTACAAAATCTTACATGCTAATAATTAGGTTGTAATACATAAGAACCAAACCTTAAGGATCGAAATGCCACTGCTTGATTATGGATTAACTGCTTACAGTTAGTTAAGCATTTTAAGATAATTACAATACATCATACTGGTGAAAGGCGGTGTAATCTTACTTCACAATACTACCTTGTGAAACTGAGTTATATATGATTCATGGCTTGGTAGGAATGATACTATTAGGCGAGTGATCCGCTTTACAGTTAACTTTGAAGTATTACATAGGTTGAATCGGACTAAGTACCATATTATGATACGCCCTTCGCAAGCAAGGCTATGTGAGTCATGCGATCAGTGGCCGCACAGGAAATTTCCATGCTTTGAATCACTAGTCGCATAGATAATCATATAACCTTACTTATCTTATTGTTCGACTTCGAACCTCGTTAGCACCCTGAACGACACTGAGTTCACGTTGCTGTACAGGAGTTCGATGTTTGAGAGAAATGGTTAAAAATTACATTGATCTATTAGTTATTTTCATGTGGAAATAATTTCTGTATCAACACTTTATAGGTGTAGTGAGATGGAATCGATTAACGAATTAATGGATTCCTCCTCTAACAATTGAAGTCCTAGTCTCAACATCGATTTTTTTTTTTAATTTCAGGTTTACACGCAATTGTAATAATGAACCCAATAAGATGAGGATGATTAGGATTTATTTAGCAACCTGCATGATTAGGTTCTCACTGTATTGTTATTTTTATGAGGGCTGAGTAATATTAAATGGTGCATACGAGTGAATCAGCTTCGAACCCGTGCCCGAGACTGTTGATAACTAGGCGGCCACAGTCTATGATTAGTGTCTATTATTACTGATATACTATGTTTTTCATCAGTCAGCACTGTGGGAAGGGGTTCGCCTGTAAGTCCGGGGTTCGGTTCCAAGGTGATTTTCTCGTATATTAAAAGAAAAAAAAGAAAAATAATCTAAAACAAGATTAGATTTCTGTTCTTGTGGCTTAATCAAGCTAGCAGGAAAGTTGCTTTATTAAAGGAATACATATCTTGTTGTGCGGAAACAGTTTTTAGCACACAAGTTATTGTGGTTACAAACAGGATTTCCGCTTCATTGTCTGACTGCTACACAACAAGTGGACAAAATAGCCCTTTTTAAGATACTTATTTTTTAACATTGTAATATTAAAAATTACAATATACATCATAATTTAAAATTTACTTCTTTTATCTCTTAGAATACTAGCTTGAAAAACCGGATACCTACAATCATCGGTTATCATCCCTGATGTCTATGCATAGTGATATAGTGGTTAGTGATGCATATATAGGAAGTTTCGGGTTCAATCCCGACGAACATAGCATAAGGCCCTCAGTGATGTAAACAAAAAGACCAATACATGATAATATTTCTAACACGTTAGCCTCATAGTGTAACATGGTTTTACGGTTATAAAGAAATAAGATAATACCAGTAGATAACGAGTCAATATAAACGTAATGACACATATACAATTCACTTAGTTACATGATTAATGAAGCGCGTACAATATATTGATGTATATTCGGTTTAGTTCATTGTCCTTCTGCTTCAGCATCGAGGCTATACAAGATGCGGAAAGGTAGTTATAAGTTGCATTCCAACCATTTAGGATTCCACTGATGGGTTTCTCTCCTGGGTTTGACAGTCCGTAGAAGTAAAGACAACTGTGATATTTTGTCAAACAACTTGGGCATTGGACGTTTTTATTGAAAGTTCCTAAAGATCAGTCCTTTACGTATGACAGAACACTGATGAAGAGAAATAGTCCTTGTCTAGTTTTTTTTTAAAGAGATGATATGATTGAAGATAATGAAAATGTTCACTTCCAGACATTGGTTACTATGGGTCTTATTATGTTATTCACTTTTCACTGGGATAAGTTGACACTGCTACTTTTTGCCTTTATTATGAGTTCCTTAGTTAGTAACCAAACATACACAGTGTTTAGGGTCACAGGTCATTAGTTGTGTAAGCTTTATGAAAGTTCATCGCCGCTGATTCAGCTAACATCTGGTAAACTTCTTAACATTTCATGCCGTTTAACGTTTGAGTGTGGGAGCGTCATGTTGAATGGTCATAGTCTCTTATGAATGAGGATCTGCATCCATGGACATGTGGCTAGGCTGGACGGTGATAAACCTTTCTACTCTGCTATACTGGAACAGTTGTAGAAAATTCACTCGGCTTCGTAGACTTTGACTCTAGGCTCGACGGGTCATCTCGGGTCCTGGTACCTTCTGGGTCACACGGCAGCAATCAGGGCAGCTCAATAAAATGGTCTCTGAAATGAGGCAACTTGTAACATGCGTATTGTCATTGGGCTTTAATTTGACACCAACAATGAGTACAGTAGAGAGGAGATGAAAAGACCCATGGGATGGTCACATTTTTTTTTTTTTAACGACTGCGGTTATTACCACCAAGATTATATCGGATGATTCTTGGTTTTCTTTGTGTGAAAACTTATAGGATATTAGGGTAGAAGTATACCCAGTGTAAAAGTTTTGGTTTAGTTAACCATCATCGGTGTGAATAGTATCACCGCAGGCCTGTGCTTTTCGAGTATCGAAGTATTATGTGTAATCGAAGGTGTAGTATGTTTGGTCAATGGAAATATAATCAAGGACTGCTTCCGAGACTTCAATATTGTACGAGTTCAAAATTTACTCAGTGTTATATAACTACCAATTTTGTAACACTATAGTTGGTCAATATGAGAGCAATTAGGTTTTTTTTCTTTTTTTTTGTTTTTTTTTTGTTTACGGGGGGGACGACTAGTGTGGCTGACCACACATTCTCGTCTGTACTGTATTCAAACCATTGGTAAGAAGAAGCATAAAAATTTTAACGTTTAGTACACATTCGGGCTGTTTTCCACTGTGCATGTTAACTAACGGAATGTTCGCCGACGGTGTTGAACGGTGCGCTGACCACACATCAAGAGAATCAGAACCGGGTGTTGTTTTGGTTCTGCTTAATTGAACAACGCTAGAGGGCAACAAGAAGGTTTGCTGTACGGAAATATGAGTACAAACTGAAGGGATTTTGAAGCGATATGGGTTTTAGTGGAATGATCACGTAGGAGGAGAGTCTTTGCTTTAGCTCCCGAATCAGAAAATAATGGGTGATTAGTGATGTAAAACGACTCGGCACTTGGTTATTCTACTAGACAAATATACGCGTTCTTCTGAACTCATTGGAGGGACAAAAGGGGCAATGGAGCTTTTATTGAACACAGGGGCATTCGTAATCCAATAAGCAGGCACATATTGAAGTAAAAAGTACGGTAGGTGAGGAGTTGTAGATAGACTAATTTCTTATTGAAGGGTTTGGCTATATGGGTCACGGGCTTCAGTTTGAGAAACACTCCGACTAGTGATTTATAGTTGCCGGGAGAATTTCAACTGAGATACATAACTGCAATCCCTGGCGAGGAGATAGGAGCGCGACACAACACTTCCGGTAAGAAGCGATAACTGCTTCAGGTTTAGCATTTGTCACTACGCGAGTGTACTTTCCTCCTCGTTACGGAATTAGGGGGCGATGAATTCTTCTCATTTCAGCTGATGCTTTTCTCTTCACTGTGGCTTCGCGAGCGATCCTCCGCGGTGAGCGGGGGGAGATCCGTCATCCGTTAAATAAGCATTATCTTTTGGCTCATATAAGTTGCTATTGTTCTGGGTTTTAAATCTCTTCGTTATCCTTATGAGGTTAAATTAGTCATTCCTAATAAGGAGGAGGGAAAGGCAACGATAAACTGTTCTGTATTCTTCCTTCTTTTTATGATTTATGTTGCTAATTAAGACTTTGCTTATTTTGTTTATTCAAGTAATTCGCATCTCAAATTGCCAACTTAGAAAAATATATGCTAGCATCTACCAGAAATTTTCATAGTAATTTATTTTATAATACCAATTCCAAATAATCGTACTATCAGTTTTCAATCAATCTTCTTGCTCAACGCTCTATAATTAAGATGAAACACAATAAGAGGGTGTTGATTAACTATCCAAATGTAATCTTCCCAATACACTTACTTCTTTGCAATCGAATGATTCCCCCATTTTTACTCTATATGAAGTATGTTAAAGAACTTTTTACCACTTACTTTAACCAAAAAAAAAAAAAAAACAAATAAAGAAAAAAGTGTGATACATTATACTTAAGCGTGCTTTCCTGGATTCTTTCGCTTTACTGTACGGCTTTGGCTTCTCAGCGTAGATCGCTCTTCTTCTTAAGTTGCGGGTGGTTCTTCTCAGCAACCATATGCTATTTCCCTATAAAGACACTTACCAGCTAGGAAATTTCTTATTATATACCGAATATTAATGGGATTCCTGCTTCGTACGGTATGTTTTAACATTTTTGGGTGGATATGTGCCGACTGGAGAGTATGATGATGAGTGAGTTGCCCTATTTTGACATTATTCTATAAGTAGACTAAAAGAACACGTCAGAGTCATTAGTTTTCCCGATGAGGCTATTATATCATTTGTTCATTGTATTTTTTTTTCTTAATGGTCCAATGTTTCTTACTAGTGCATAGGAAGTATATCTCGTTCTACAACTATTTATCAGCTAGATGGTTACATAGCAGTGGCTATATTATTATAATAGATTTTTATAAATATATACAGTATATAATATATACAATATACATAGGCCTACAATATATATAAGAATATAAAATATAAACATGTCCAATATATATATTACATATGAAACAAAATATTCATAATGACAATTATAAAAGTAGTAAATAAGCAATCGCATCAATAGGCAATATCAGCGACTGGAGAGAGAGAGAGACAGCGCAGGAAATGACTGGAAAAGAAACAAGGGGTCTGAAAGGGTGTTTTATCAAAACAAAAAAAAATTACTTAGACGCTTCTTTAATTTTTCCAGTGTTCAGCACGTGTTATACTTATTCCTTTAAAGGAAGACGCAATTCCATAAGGATAATTGCATAATATATATTATTTATTAGTTTAATGTATAGTTTGTCCACAGATAAGACCCGGTCTTGTTAGTAATAGCACAAAACGGAAAAAGTAAGATAGTCAATAAAATTATGATGTAGCAAGTAGTGTTAATTGTGCAAGGCAGGCATAGTACTAACATAAGCAGGGAGAGCCAAATTTTAACGTGACCGCTAAAAGAATAAACGTGCACCTGCACACACACAAAGGCAATATCCCTGCGATATCAGTAGCGCAAAGTCTTATGAATGACAGGGACGCAACTTAACGAACGGCGGGAAAACACGTGGAGACACAAAGTAATGTTAGGTAAGATAGACACCGAAAACCAAAAATTATAACCAAATTGTAAGTAGGTATCTTGTACAAAATTAGCTAGGCGAGATCTAAAAATCTGCACCCAATATCGAAAAACCAAGCGGGAACGTAGTTCACGAAGTTTTAGAGCCAGAAAATGCCGTATTAAGGAACGGAAATTGTGCGGAAAAATGAAACATAATTGATGAGAGGGTACAAAGCCGGTGAGTTGGACCCAAAGACGCGTTTCAATATCTGTGAGAAAATTCCAATCTCGGGGGCTAAGGGTAAAACCAGTTTTCAGCACTTGTCGCGGCATAGCATTTTTGTCCTGAAAGTGGGGAGAGATGGTTTCAGTACGTGACGAAAGCTCAAGACAACAAGCCATTTTGTGGCAGTTCTATAGCAAGAAGATAAGGAATGTAATAAGAATACTCACTTTAGAAGTGGACGAAAGGGACACCCTAAAAAAAAAGAAAAAAGTAGGTACATGTATGTATAAATTTTGGATTGTTGCGTGATTATACAGGGTGACCACAAAAAATAGTGTGAGCCCCTAAACAAAAATAGGAGTTCTGTATAAGTCGTGTTGAGCGTAGCGTCGCCTTAACAGAGCCATAGCCTCGTAGGCATTCCGTTTCTCGGCCACGACTCCAACATGGGAGTTCTTGAGATGGCAGAGAAAACGTTCGTCAAGCATGAAACATGTAAATCTGGATGGGTCCATTTCTAGGAGCAACTCAAGCTCTCAGACTCCTGTCAGTAATATGTGACCTATGTCATTGTGTAGACTAGCGAGTAAAATGGTGACTTCAGCATTGTGTTCAGTAGATTTGGCGTTAGTGACAGATGAGTGTTATCCCGACACAGGTACTGTGTCAGGGAGGGAGTGGAGGCTCAAAATTAGCGCCCACACTATCCTCAGTTTATGCCTAGCAAGTATCATTCCGAATCGGGTGACAGAACGTCACCAATACTAGGCTGTTCTGAGCGTACATCTGGCGGAAAAACAACTTTATCCTCCTCTGGAATAGTATTTAATGATAGCTCTCTTAGCGAGTGGGGGGGAAAGCGCGGCTTCATTCGGATCGGGAGTTGATGAGTCCCACGAAGTCGGGGTACTTGGTGGGAATGCCCGGTTAACGTATCATTTATACATATGACATAAGGTAGCATGGCTGCAGGCCATAGGATCAATTTCCTGGTGGCATGTTAACGGGCACGTCAAGGAAAGATCAAGTTGCGACCGAAAGATCCACGTATGCCAATCCGATGAGCAGTATTTCTGTAAGTTAAGTACGTAGCGCGTCGGCCAAGCGGCACGCAACAGCGTTGTGCATGTAGATCCAAAGGAAAAGACAACTGCACCGTGTGGTACATGGGAGGATATGCGATCCAGAGCCATAGCTAATGTATAATGGCCCGACTCAAATGAAATGCGTGATTCCGCCTCATATTGTGCAATTTTAATACGGTGGGTGATAGAAAGTCACGCTGAAGGAAATGCAGGTCGAAGAAGAAAATGATCTTCGTCATGTATAACAGGCTCTCCAAGCGGCGTTTCATTAATGCAAAGAAAGCTAATTTCTTTCGCAATAAAAAGGACAGGATCCAGAGTGATCCCTGTGACCGCTACAAAATATGCATCAGAAAGTGATTCATATGGACTCACTGGCATATGCGTCCCTGCACTTTTCGAAATACTGGTGTTGTGTTCCATCATTAAAACAGTGACGGCTTCAACATCCAAATAATAGGGTGTACGTTAAGTCTGAAAAGAAACCGTACGTCATGTGCTTTACACCATAAATATGAAGGGTGCAAAGTAACCACAATAACAACTTCGTTTATGTAAATTGATTATTTGACACACAAAAATAACTACGAGTAATTACTGTATCACTATGCAGAATGTGAGTTTAATAGTCCAGTATATCTTCGACATAGACGTGAGTACTTTATTTAGACTATAAACTCACTATTATATTGGAATTTTACCATTATAATACAAAACTTAATGAGACAAGTAGTTTCAGCGTTATCTTTGGAATCGTCAGCCGCGAAGAGAAATTTCATCCGGTCGCAAATCAGGGAGGGAGCAAGACGGCGGACGAGAAAAAAAATAACTATTTGAGGGCTCTGCTTCCTGTGCAACCGGAAGTTACAATCTATCAAGTGTATATGCTTTTTAAGTTAGTACAATCCAGTGGTATTACACTTAGTAGAGCGACAGGATGCCTACGGCAGTAGAGATCCGTCGTATGCAACTGAGAATATTTAGCCACTTCTGGAGGCAGATCTGCCGTCTAGTGTTTTCACCGGAAAATTACGGGTGTTCCCTTGCTCCCGGGACTAGGGACCGTTTTCTGGCTTGGTGCCGCGGAACGTTCCGCATCAGTGACGGATTCCTAGCGGTAACACGGGAGATGTGTATTCAGCTCGAGGATCTAAGCGAATTCATCACGGTGGAACGTTCTGGTTGCCCCTCTTCCACAGTGCAATTAACCATGGATGGGGGTGTTTGGTACCTCAATTACTAAAGGTAAGTGAATAATAAATATTGTACTTATTATGTATTTGCACGCGTGGCGTGGCGAAATTCTGTAGGATGTATAGTACCCCTAAGCACTGCGACACTTGGATTTCAGCAGGGTGTGCTTGGAGTAATAGTCTGCTGTAATTACTGTACGTGTGTGAGAGAACCTTCGAGTAATTTTACGTATGTCCCATGCAATGGGTTTAAAGCTTAATCGTCTAATCCACCGGGTCACCAGATGAATGAATGTGACCACAATTCAGCTGGAAAAAAAAGAAGGAGAGAACTTGTATGTATCAAACGAGCAGTTCTAACAGTCCGGACTAACTTTTACTTTATTATGCGGGATTATCGTACTTATAGTGCAATGGGAAGGGAAAAGAAAAAGGAGAAAGAACACATTCATGGGCGCCCACATTCATTCGAAAGAAATTCCCTTCACACCATGAACGATTTCGCGCGCTTACAACTTCTCGTGGTGTCTGGGCTCGTCTTAAAATCCGTTAGTCACTTAACCCCAGCAGGTTGGCCACCCCGCTGTGGTTCGGACCCTTTTCGAAGTTCTCCGTTCTAACACTAACGATATCGATTATGACATGTTAGAGATGTGTGTGGTAAATATACCGCATGTAGGTTCTCCTTTATCACGTTTGCTTCGTTTTATTTTATTTCTTTTTATATGTTATGTAGGTTAGTACTCATGCATATCGCAGTGACGAGTTTATTATAGTACTTTCCCTAGCCATCAACTACATAGCGCTACTCATCGCAGTGGGTTTGTTATGTCTCTAAAGTATAATCTCGTGTGTTCTAATATAATTGGGTTAAATAGTTTTGTATCAATAAGTAAGATAAGCAGGAATTCATTAGAACGTTCATGACAACATTTTCTGTCAGTTTTCACCAACGTCAGTGTATGGTTCTATGCCCTGCATATTTTTACAAAGAGGATAGCCTGTGGCTTCCTGCTCCTATATAGGTATAAATAGGAGGAAAGAAAAAACAAAATTTCCGTGGTACTGACGTACAAAGTAACTGAATAATTTTCCTCTTTTTCTTTCTTTATTTTGTTTTATATCTATTATTGTTTCTAAGGAAAATGTAACATACTTATATTACAATTGAAGCACTGTACTGAAGTATTATTATTGATGGTATAACCCACACGGTTTAGTGCTTGACTTAACACTGTTCTTAACTGCATTAATATAAAAAGAGTTCGTTTCCTTTCCTGTCCGTGCCTGCTGCTGTTCGTCCCTCATCTCTGGATAGTGTTGAGCTAATAATGACTCAAAATATTTGTCAAACAATTTGTTAGATGATAACTGGGCCATCGGCGCAGTTTCCACGGGTCGTACATTTACACAACCCGTAAATTCTTGCTTTACATCCGAATCATCCATCAGGCAATCTATTTCGGATTCAGAGTATTCTGATAGGGTATCCCATTCATCAGAACTATTTACAAATTCTGAAAGGGGAGGAGGAGTAACGGGACTCGGTATATCAGGCGAGTCGAACGGTTCTGGTTCGATTGATGGATCTTTTACGACTGTATTATTCACCCCTGGCAATAGTAAATTAGGGCGTTTCTTTCCCGTTTGATGTGGGTATCCACGAACGGAGTCTGATGTTGAGGATCTCGAGGGAATGGGGATGTCTTGCTCGTTCCTGTAATCGTCCGTAGCAGGATCCTCTCCCGAGGACGGAATCAGTCGGCCAATCACTAGGCCTGCTGGTAAAAATTGACCGGTATTCTTTGAACCTATGCTTACTAGCGGTATGCTAATTTGTCTGGTAGGATTTGTAACTGTTAATTTTGGGAACTCGCAATGGTACCACGTTTGTATGCCACTTGAAGGTTGAAAGTCCCAGTAATATATATCCTGCCGAGGGATGTCAATTTTCATTATACATTCGGTATGATAACTTAGTTGAACACTATATGGTAATGCAATATCATAGATCGGCAGACCGTCTACCGCCTGATTGGCTACCACGGTCAAATGTTTCTGTTTGGGATCGTCCAATGCAGAACACGAAGATTTCTTAGTTATTTGCAGTTGCCCTAACGAGTTAGTTACCTTAACCGAGTCAGTTTGTTCTTTAGTTCGCGATGTGTAAAGATTATTAGTAATTTCCTTGGAGGAAGATGGTCGTGAAGACCCTTCCTTTGCAGGCAAATTTTGAGGAGTAGCTTGTGTGACTCCCGGGTGTGTGTTATTCTTACGAGTTATAGTAATGGTCCCTTGGCTATTCAACTCCTGTGCGTTGGTTTTACCAAGTGGTAAAGTTGTACAAGGGTGATTAGGTGCGTGTTGTTCAAATTGGTGGGAGGTAAGTATTGTTTTAGCGTCCTCTTCAGGACTCATGGTGACCTCAGCTGGGATGGTCCCAGTAGAACTCACACTCTCAACCTGCTCCTGACTGTCTGTGGCACCCTGCCTTTTTGGTGGCACCGACAGTTCACTGGGAGCTGGCTGCAAAGTGGAAGAAGTCACGGGGGAGGAGGATTTCGGGACTTTGTCCTTCCACATTCTGGGATTTCTCCATATTGGTGCGTCCTTCTCAGGAGATGCCGTGATCCTATTTACAGTCGGTTCAAAGGGTTGGGCCTGATTTTCCGTACGGGCTGGTTGTAACGTTCCTTGCGCATCCACCTGTTGAGATGAGCAGGAGGAGTGATTACTGTCATCATTCGGTATGAGGGAAGAAGAGGATTTCTTCTTCCTTCCTCTGCGTCGCTTACGCCGTCGAGACCGCCGCGACGGTGACGAGGCTCGCGTCGCGTCGCTAGCTGCATTTGAATTAGCCAAACTAGTGCTATCACTAACTTGAGAATTTATATTCTGTTGCGTCCACTCAGAACGTGGAAAGTGAGCAGTATACTGTTTATGAGAGCGTTTACGGTTTCTTGGCGTAGTGCGAGTGACGGCGTTCGGGACCGGTTCTGCATGCACGTCGGAATATTCGTTCCACCTGTGGCGCAGATATTGCTTGTCCGACTTCCTTCTGTGTAAATGTTCATTTCTCTTCCGAATATGCGGAACCTGTTTAAAGTGAGTGTAATTAACATTCTGTTTTCGTCTTCTCCTGGACTTCTGTTCCGGGGGTAGCTCAAAGAAAAGATCTTGAGCCGCGTTTCCAAATGCATTGGCAATGACTAGATGGTCCCGCAGAATAACTGAAACATGTCTGTGTAGGAAGTCAGCCCCAAGTATTACTGAATATGAACAATACTCCGGTGGAATTATTGCAAAATCTAGATATCGTCGCATAGTGTTATTGAGATGATCCGTGAAATAGCACGGAACACGTATTACTCTTAGTAACTCGCTAGTCTTAGCACCGACCCCTTTTATCCGGGTATAGCCCTTTGTAAACTGGGGGGTTAAATACTGCTTAGGTACAAAATCAGCCTTCGCCAGTGAGATAGCGGCCCCGCTATCTATCAGCGCAGAGCCCCAATTGGGCCCTATCCTGACCGATACGGTACACAAACTTCCGCCACCCCGTCCTATCCCATAGTTGTTAAAAATCCGATTCCTATAGGGTAGAAGAGAGGGCTTTGCCGGTTCGGCACCGACGTAATCTTCCGGGCAATGGGACACAGGAATGTAATAGGGTTCGTTGGCGCGCTTCAGTGCTGGCCAATCTATTCTTTCGTTGCACCACAGTATTTCTGGGTGTTTTCTTGTATATGTCATGCGGTTTGCAGTTTCCAGTTTCCTAAGATAATCCATACATTCATCTAAATCGTTCATGTCGTCAACACCAAGTATTAGTTTCTCTAAAAGCTCGGGCCGCAAACCTGCTCTGATCTTATGCATCAATTCAGTCTTATCTAGTTGTTCACGAAGAAATTTGAGATCTTTCATTAGTTTAAAAATGAAGGCCAAACTATACTCGCCTGCACCCTGCTTTCTATTTTCTAAATCATACTCAAGATTAGCACGATAATGGATGGATGGGAAAGCTGAGATTATTTTACTTTTTAATTCTGGATAGGTAAGCGTAGGCTGGGTTGCAATTTGCAGAAAATACCACGCACTGGCTGAGCCTGTTAAAGTAAGAGGAAAGAAATCTGCCATCTCCTGTGATGTCCAATCATATATACGTGCCGTGAGTTCGTAGGATGATAGAAAATTTTCTACATCCTCGTATCTACCTCCTGAAAACAACGGGATTTTCACATTTGGGTAAATACGATATGCTTGAGATCCAGTATCCGCCTCAGCGGTATGTGGACCGCCTTCAGGTGGTGGAGTTTGCGTATTTTCCTTTAAGTATAAATCTGAGATCTTAGGTTTTTCTAAACTAGGCTGCGACGAAGGTTCTGAAACCGGACTAGTTTTAAATTCTCTTTCAGATTTTATGTTAATGTTATCTTTGTGTTCTGAACTGGTATCTTGAGTTGAACCTAACCTTTGACTGTTAAATGTTTGCTTTGAATCACTCTCATACGGGGAGAATTCAGTTGTTCTATCCTCTGATTTGTTTGTGGGGGGTTCAATTTCTGCCGAAAGCGTCGCAGAATTTAACCTACTTTCAACCCTACTTGGTGATGGTGATTTCGAACTTTGTTCTGGTCTAACCGCTGTATTTTCCAACTTGTTGGTGCCACTATCTGTGGGCGAGCCTACACTACTGGGTGGAGAGACAAACGTTATTTTCGGGGGATCATACCGCCCTGTTTCCTGATACTTCCTCATTTCCTTAGTAGCAGGTGAATCGCTAATTCTGTGTTCCGAACTGACAAAAGGTGCACAGAATAAACTACTACTGGGTCTGACACTATTTTTGGACTGATGTGTACTTGGCGAAAAAGAAGGGGGTGAATAAGATTTAGGTTTTTCAATCTCCTTTAAACATACAATTGATGGCGCGTATTCGGCGTACTCAAATGTTTTTCCAACGTTCTCTAAGACTCTTGATTCCGACCATGATTCGTTATCGTTTGAATCCTTTTTTTCCTCTTCCTGCTTGGGCGACTGAGCGGAAGAAAGATCCTCATTTTCCTTATCTTCGGCGACTGAAGATTTTGTTTTACTGTCAAAGGTGTTGTCATCCTCTCCTTCACTACTCTTAATGAGCATCAGATCCCTGGCCGTTCTCTGGGGCGTTGATGCTATCAGGGGGTCCCAATTTGAATATGTGAGGTCGTCTCCTGGGTTCCACGGAGGTAGGGAGGCGCCTTCATTACTGAACGAGGTGGTAGTTAACTCTGGGCTTCTTCTATGGGAATGCTCCTTTTCTTCCTCGGAGAGGGATTCTTCCTCAGGTCGTAGCCTATTCAGTTCGTATTTTAACCAAGATTCCCGTAGGATATCGTCGTCTCCGGATTCCGAAGTACTAACGTTTCCATCCGACCATCTAACGCTCTTAACGGAACTAAGTAAATTATCAATTTCACCTAGCTGCTCTAATTTTTGTTCCAACGGGATGTTTTTGTCAAACATAATAGGATGCGTTTGCGAAGCAACGGATCGTAGAACCTTAAGATCCGGATCCGTTTCAATGCGGATCATCTTAGGGAACCTATAGTCTGTCTGTATACTAACATCTCTTTTTGGCAAGGCTTCAGTTTGTATATCTACGTCAAATTTTCCTAACACTAAGTCTGTAGAGCGTAAGCCCTCTATAACAGTTGAAGGATCGGTTTGAAAGACAAGACCTATTTTCTCATCACCCACGTCTGGACGACGCAATACTGTAACTTGTATTTTCTTATTTCTCATTTGCTTAACCCAGGGTCGAACTAAGGTCCCTACCACTGGTGAAAATCCTGTCTCTAATGATTTTCTAACTTGGTCTACAATTTCATCATCCCTACTCTGACTCAAAGAAATCGAGTCACTTATCTTACTCTCTTTTTCATTTTCCACGTCAATACTCGCATAAATAGGTTCTTCATTCATATCCGCGTCTAAAGGTTCACAACTAGTATTAGCATATACGGGTTCCAGCCCAGACTGTTCGGGAACAGACTGGTCAGGAATCTCTGACGGTTCATACTTAATTGGGAAATAAATTATTTCTATGCCCTCAGGCCCGTGTGAAGAAATTTGTTCTTTGTCGCTATTAGTGCTCGATTCAACTGCGATTGACTTATTTTCTAGAACTTCTATTTCTGTTTCACTTCCCTGAACTAAGTTCGATTCGGTATTGGGAACGACACCTGAAATAGATTCTAATTCAATAGTCCCGCGAGGTTCTATTTGACCTGCAACGATTAATTCTGCTCTTTTTAACTCTTCTGCTAAGTTTAATTCGTTTGCTAAAGTCTTCGGATCGACTCCCGGTGGGGTCTCATTCATTTCCGCCTCAGTAAACAAAGCTCTAGGAAAAGGTTGCGGTTTCTCACATGTTCCTGCGTTGACCGTCGCAGGGATTGGTTCAGTCCCTACCGGACTGGATGTTGCCAGTGGCGTCATTACGCAGCCAGAAGAAGGCGGTTCCTCTATCTTAATACTAGGAGGGTCAAGATATAGAGTTCTATCGGCACTAACATTCAGATCTCCTGAAGTATTTATTTCCCCGGATTAAATGGAGGGGGAGGATATTCAGGAGGACCATATCCTGGCGATTTCATTTTGTGGCAATTTGTACAAAAGACATTTAGCCATCTATCTATAATATAATTATGCTTTCCATCATGCGCTGGTGACTTAGGACAATGTGATTTGCCTATGTCCCGCAATTTTGTTTTTAATTTCTGCGAAAAACTCATGTTTGTTTACAATTTTCAGTTCAGCGAGTACTCGTCCGTGACAATGCCCTTGTTGACCTACTTCTTATTTTAGCAATGACAGGAAGAAGACAAAAATGTTGTGGTTCATTGCGTTATTTCCTTCAATCGTACAGAAATAAAAAATAATTCTAGATTGAATTTATCATAATAGACACACTTCCTTCTTCCTGTATATTTTTATTCCTTTAAAAAAATGTAAGATTTACGTAGTATATTGATATTCCTCTTATTTTTAAAACCAAATTTAATGCTCTGTTTTATTTTATCTTCTTTTATTTTTTATCAAATTTTAATGTCTGATAAGTATCTCAAATTACGCCGATATTAATTCGCTAAAAGGCTAGTAGGCTGAACACTGTCACGGAACGCACTCAACTAAACACGGGATTACATGCTACTAAGTACGTTGACTATTCGCAAAAAGAAAAAATTTCTCCGCTATATTTTTTTTAACTAGCGCAACAACACTGTCTATTTCTATAGTTTCCGAAGCACAACTTATAATATTAGCACTAAGTAATTTACGAAAAGAAAGAGAAACTACATTTCCTGCGATAACATAACCAAGCAAGCCAAGGTAAATGTAAGGACTATACAAACCAAAAATATTGTACCCAAGGCACCTCCACCAAAATCTGTTACATTTATTGCTTGTAAGTTGGTGTGTGAGTTTGGTTTGGGGGCTCCACCACCTGTGCAACATACGCACAGGATAGGTTCGATGGAATGAACCTATACTTCTCTCTCGTATTCTTCCTCCTAGCTGACGGATTCTGTATTAATCCGCGATTAACCTCGAACTGAGCGTTCTCTTCGGCCGCTAGTCTGGAATTAAGTAACTGGTACCTTAATGAAAGAGAAGTAGCATCGAAGTTCGTAACTCAGAGGCTTAATTTTGAGACTGTACCTGAATCGCCCAGTACAAATGTGAGGATTCTTGGCTTGCACCTAAATCATTAAATGAGTCCAATAAATAAATAAATAAGAATTCCATAATAAAGTATTTATTACAAAAGAAATCAAAAAGAAAAGAAGTACAATCGAGTTACATACAGCGTGACCAGACTATTTATAGTTTAACTGACATTACTCCATCTTACATATATGTTACTAGCCTATAGACTGCTCCTCAGTTTGCGAAACTTCTACATATTGTAAAAATGTGAAGAGAAGAAAAAGAAAAGAGATTTAAGAAATACCTGGACTCGAGCAGCAAGTAAGGTGTTAATACTTGCGTAACCCTTTAGCTTTTCTTGGCATGTTATCGCTCCTGCCAAAACAGGATCTCGGCAAGGTCGAACTCACCTCTTTTATACTCTCGGGGCGGTGGCTATTGCATCAGATTTCACCGTGTTTCATCCGATTGCACCACTTCCCGTATTTCACCTTATTGCACCATATTGCACCACATTGCACCACGCGTGGGCGGATAGTCAAGGCCAATCTAGCTTCTTTCTATTGTCTTTACGACCTCTATTTCACCTTGAAGGAGTGTGTGGGCAGATAGCCAAGGTCAATCCAGCACCTTTCAAGGAGCGCGTGGGCAGGAGTCGACACGTGGCAGGAAGCAGAGTACAACTAACATTGCCGTTGCCCTAGCGGCCAACTATGGTACTAACCCATGCTAGGCTATACACCACGCGGCGAAACCATATGTCTATTGAGATTTATTATTTTATTATCTATATATTTAGGGTTTTCTTGTTCTTTCTTTACAACTGGATTCCGTTCTGCCATCATGAATGGCACAAGACCCTCTTTGCTTTGTCTTTTATAATTCTGTTCGCTGCTCTGCGGTCTTACAGCCAACAGGGGCCAGGAACACAGCTTAGCCAGGCAGAGTTTTAAATAAATCGTTCCCGAAAGGATATTTTTCTCCCCTGTCTCCTGTCACTATGTCACCGCCCCTAGCTCCCACTCCACACAACAGAATCGAAACCCGGCTATCAGGGTTATCGGCGACTTGAGATGGTAACACTACATAAGTAGGATCATCATCTTCATTTGGAACTTCAATAGTTGCCTCAAGTACGTAATCCTCATTTACCGTAAGATGAGGAGGAGGTACCGGTACAGGTAATTCTGCACTGTGTGGAACTGGCCTAATTGCTGATGCAAATTAGGGTACTGTACTGTGTGGTTAGATTTACTGCTTATTTCTTTTATCTGTGTCATACAAAAGTAGCAGTCTGAAGAATGATCTTTTGGTTCCCTCCCGATCATCGGTACTGCGAAGTTCATGTTTCGTCCACCATTTGCCCACCCAGTCAGACGTTTCACGCAAGTACAACAAATGTAGTGAGGAACCCAGTTCTTATCCTGGTCTCCTACACAGCAACCAAAATATAACTGATAACACTTCCTCACAAGTGGAGTAAAACATCGACGTTGTGATTTAAATATCAGCTCCCCACATACATAACAGACATTGTCCGGTTTATTTACACACTTCCTCGACATCTTGTATCCTGTAAGGTATCACACACATACATACATACATACATACATACATACATACATACATACATACATACATACATACATACACACACACACACACACACACACACACACACACACACACACACACACACACACACACACACACACACACACACAGGAATCTACACTCCATAAAATCCCCACAAAATCCCTCTAGACATTCCCTCATACAAAAATGGTGACATGGTGTACACATCATTGAAAACGTTTTATTGGAAGTCCAATGAGGTATAAACCGTGGTATATTGTAATTTTCGTGGAAATTGTATGTGTTGAAGACCGACCCGACCCCACCCGTGACCCAAATTGACTGACCCGACCCGACAACCCGACCCGAGCTGACCCGATTGGCCCGACCCAAAGTGACCCGAGTGAACCAACCCGAGGTGACTTAACCCGACAACCGACCCGAGTGACTTGACCTTACAATCTAACCAGTTTGAGAGAGCTAGAACTTTACAAAACTGCCACCAGAAAAAAAATGCTGACTAATTCTTATGCATAAACCATTGTTTCGGCTTTTTTTACTTGTAGTATAATTATCCTCCTCCTCCTCCTCAGTGTTCTCCCATTAATAAACAGGCCAGTTTCCGTGAATTAGGTAAGAAGCTTCCATTTTTGCGATTTCCTGCTAATATCTGCCTCGCAACCCAACATAAAGTACCACCCTCCTTATTACAATCTATCAATTCCAACCTTCTTACACACTCTCGCTCTCCTGATATCACCCCCTTTACTACATCCCTCAGAATGCAATCCCTTAGCAAGATCAAATCTTGTGATCCGTCCATTTTTCGCTTCCTTATATCGTCTAATATTGCTCTCGTCTCTTGCATTTTTTCAGCATTTCCTAATTCGTTTTCCTCTCTACCCTGCTAACCTTCTTTATTTTACTCCACATCCAAATTTCCAAGGTTAAAATTTAGGCAATCAAGTTCGAAAGTCAAAATAAAATTTGACTGAGTTCTGAAGACAAGTTCTGAAGGCTAAAAGAATAAAAGTTCTGAAGACAACATTATTTTCTAGTAAGGAATGTATATAGAACTTCTTTTAATATTTTTTGCTGTGTAACAAACAACAATTTCATCACGTTAACATTCCGATTTTTCTATTTAAAAACAGCGTTGCTGTTTCATAGAATCATAAGGTACTAATTGCACTGAAATATCATTCTGTAGGGAATTACCTTTTATTTTTTCTTGATAAATTTATCTAGAAGATATTTGCAACGTTATATAAAATTAACAAGTATTTTATTGCGGAGAAAGTCAAATCAGCAATAATAATAATAATAATAATAATAATAATAATAATAATAATAATAATAATAATAATAATAATAATAATAATAATAATAATAATAATAATAATAATAATCTGAAGGTGACCAAGAAAGTTCTGTCTCTTTGTGGAGGTCTGTGTTCAATTGGCCCTCACACCGTGAGTTGAATGCGAATGGATATAAGGTGAAGGTCAGTTGTTGGACGAGACGAGACGAGACGAGACAGAATTTTCATGAAAGGGTACGAGATGAGACAGAGCTCTTTCAATAGAAACATATGCACTTTTCCAGACGAGACTACCTTCACGACACATTATCGAAACGAGAATGCCCCAAACCAGGTCTCGTGAGCAACACTAGTAAGTATATCCAACATACTACTTGGTTGTGGCTGTTCAGATACACCGTGAACGTGCGTAAGGACTGAGTGAACATGGGGCCTTCACAGAGCGTCATAAGGGCTTGTTTGCTGTACGAGTTCAAATTGCTGCTCCGCGGAGCGGAAGATATGACAGGCCTTTGGTGAGGGTGTCGTGACTACGCGGAGAGTGCAGTGGTATGACGGTTTAAGGACGGTGACGAAACACTCGAAGACGCACCACGTGCCGGAAGACAAACAGATGTTCAAAATAAAGATCTTCGGGCAGCAATTGAGGCGAAGACAGACATGTGAGGAACTGGTACTACCTTTCAGTGTAAGTGGAGAAACCATTCGGCACCACCACCATCAACTTGAGAAGCACTGCAAGTTGGGTTGATAGGTCCTACATGATTTGACTTGGAGCCAGAAAGCAACGCGAGCAGACACCTGTGTTTCTTTGGTGTCTCGTCTGAGGAAGGAGCAATTTCTGAACAGGGTGTTGACATGTGATGGGAAGTGGGTCCTGTACGAAGCTCCACGGCGCCGTCATTGTTGGTTAGCATCCCATGAACCGGTTCAAAAACAGCCCAAGCCAGCACTACACCAGAATAAGGTTCTCTTGTGCATTTTGTGGACTGCTCGAGGCATCGTCCATCGGGAACTGCTACCAGCTGGTCAGATCATCAATGCAACTGTGTACTGTCACTGTGTACTGTCTGGATCCAGCAGTTCTGAATCGCAAAGGGGTCCTCTTGTTACAAGGCAACGCTAAGCCCCACGTGGCTAAAATGACCCAGTACATCATTCTACGCCTTGGATGGAAAGCACTATTGGATCCGCCATACTCCACGGACATTGTACCGTCCGATTATCACCTGTTCCATTCCTTGGACAATCACCTTAGAGAACGCCAATTCAAACAGCTAGTAGAGGTTCAATATGCACTTGATACCTTCTTCACTTCACGTCCCACCAAGTTCGACTGCGATGGAATCCATGGCCTTCCAGAACGTTTTCAGAAGGTCGTCTAGGCTGATGGAGACGATTTTTGATATTCCAGGTACGTCTTAGGTTACATACCAATGTTCGAAGGTGTTGGTGAAAAGGCGGCGGAACTTTCTTGGGCACTCTTAAAGTTATAATAATAATAATAATAATAATAATAATAATAATAATAATAATAATAATAATAATAATAATAATAATAATAATAATAATAATAATAATAATGTGTCCTGCCCAAAGGCAGATGTTTGACCCGAAGGTCCATGGGTATTATTCCAGCTCGTACCAAGTAAGTTTTCTGGTGGACAAACCCCATGTGCATGGGTTTTCTCGGTGTTCTCCCATTTCCTCCCACTTTCTTCATTCAATCACTTCAATTATTTCTCATCATCACTGTCTTTCTTAGCGTTGGTGCATAACGTGGGACGTTAACTAGATATTTCCTTTCACTTTCACTTAATGTGACATTTAACTTGACATAGAAACGCAGAAAGGAAAAAAGTCAGTAGTAATATTAATTACAATTACAATACCAATTAGTTAATATAAGGTAAAATTAAAATTTTATTACTATTTCACCTTCAATTAGTCACATTTATCATTCATTCACCAACTTCGAATTGAATTCCACAACAAAGCTCTTTATAGTATTCCGTATAGAAAATAAGTGAAGAATGTGACGACCCGACCCGAGTGACCCGACACGAGCTAACCCGACTGACCCGACCCGACAACCCGACCCGTTTGAGAGCACTATCAGAGGGGTACTATTTACAGTACAATTTATTTTGTATGGTTTAGCATACTTTAAGGCTACCATACTTTTTGAAAACAGAAAAAACGGGACATCTTACAAATTAGTAGTAAATATTGCATTTTGTATTAATTTTATCTTTCGAATTTTACTACAGTATCGCACTAGTTATACAACTTAAAATAATGTATTAATATAGTCCATACTCAGTGGCGTATTTAGGGGGAGGGCTTCCGGGCTCAAGCCCCCCACCGAAATCTTACTTACTATAGTAAAGTATATGAAATATCTTGCAGAATTTTCATATTTTCAGGCAAAGCACCCCCGGAAGTTAGCAAAGCCCCTCCCGAAACAAAATCGTAAATACCCCACTGTCCATACTTAATCAACAGTGCTAAAAATTATTATAGAAGCTAGAAGCTGTTATACAATATAAACGCAATCAGTGAACATACAATATTTAGGCAAAAATTATATTTTCAATATTATTACGCATACCACCTTTACATGCTCTACATGTCTATAAAGAAAAATATCCAGATTTATGAAGTTGTTTCAAAATTTCAATAGGCTGATTTATTTTTGTTAACCTAAAATGCGAACTAAAAGAAAGCAATTTGCATAATTGTTTTTCTGAAACAGAAAAAAATGTGTTTTCGGGGCTGGTCTGCAACGTCACAAGAATTTGTTGCCACCTCGGGGTATACATTCTTACTTTTAGTGATAAGAGTGCTACTTAGGAGGATTTAAACATTGCATGTTATATCCGGGGAAGCAGCGATTGCAATAATAATAAAGATTAGAATGAAATTGTTCCTATAGTATTGTCGGAATTGAAAGCAAAAGGAATAAGTCGATTTTATTATCTTTTCAGAAATTTTGATATGTAATTAATAATAATAATAAAGAAAAAAACAGGACAAGAAGGAAAATTTCTGCACACCGGGACAACTTTTAAGAAACCGGGGCGTATGGTAGCCTTACATACTTATTTGCATGCGGAGTGTCAGTACGGAGCCACTACGTAGCAGAGTTGAAACAAAACCTCGTAAATAGGTTGCCAACTCAGGAAAACAAAATTACCGGCACACCCTCAAAATTCTCTGTACAAATGAGAAACTGAAGACTGTATTGATCGTTATTGTATTTACCAGCAATTGCCACTTGTTTAAAATTATCGAAACAGATGAATAATACTGGATATTAATCTTTATGTAACAATAGTTGATTCATAAAATGAAATTTATTCTATAAACTTCACTTCAAACAAAGGAAATTGCTTTAAAAAGTCATTTTCTACTCTCAATAAATGAATAAAATTCTTTTACAATAAAATATGAGTGTTATCAAATTTGTTATGTTAAATAAATAAAAAAAAACTGCCATACGTTAAAAAATATCGATAATGTATAATACAACGGAAATTTGTGTTTGTAAAGGCAGTGTTGAAAAATTTCGATGTTCAATGTTATATTCTGGATTGCAGATTCCAAAATACCGGTCAGAAGGGTGCTAATAAGAAGTTTGTACCGGTCACCGGCCTTAATCAAAATTACAGCAAATACCGGCCAGTTAGCAACTCTACTCGTAAATCAGAATGCTGAATGCACCAAAATATTTCACCATGCATTCTATAGTTTCTGCAAAATGAGTTTAATGAAGATGATCAAATAAAACAAAATACTGTGTTATAATTTTCCCTTTAACAGTCTACTTTGTGCATTTGTTATATCTTCCACTTATCAATTTCCTGTACGAGATGAGAATAACGGTTTCTGCGCAAGATAGAAAGAAAAAAAGAAATAAATTTTTCTCATAAGGATTCAGTTCACGTAAGAAATAATGAATAAGTTTAATAATAAGAGCCGAGGAGTGAAAAACTAACTCAGCAATAATGATTGTAAGTATAAATATAAATATAAAAAAACAAAAAAAACATTTAATTCCATCATCGTTAGGATAAGATCAATATAGTGAATCACACGATAGTGTGAACAAACCAAACCACACAATAGTGTGAACAAAGTCCTGTTAGAAAAATACTCCATAAATGTGACACATTTTTTTAATGCTTCTACCATTTATACAAACCATTAAATTTTTTTCGTTTTGGCGGTGCCCCTAATAGAGTACAAACGAAAATTTCGCCTGCACATTTCTGTGCAAATGATGTACAAGCGATTCATATAATTTGAAATTGAATTGGATATGGTGGGGGCTACCATTTAGACAGCCCCACTTTGTTTTCGTTCTGGCGGCGCCATTAATTGTGTACAAACGAAAATTACGCATGCATATTTCTGTACAAACGATGTACAAACTATTACGAAAATTTGTGATTCAATTGGACATGTTGGTGGGAAGCTACCACTTAGAGAGCCCCCAGTTTGTTTTCGTTCTGGCGGCGCCCCTAATTGTATACAAACGAAAATTTTGCCTGAACATTTCTGTAAAAACGACGTACAAACGATTGCGACAATTTGTGATTGAATTGGACATGGTCGGGGGCTACCACTTAGACAGCCCCACTTAGTTTTCGTTCTGGCGGCGCCCCTAATTGTGTACAAACAAACATTTCGCCTGCTCGTTTCTGTACAAACGAAGTACAAACGATTCCGACAATTTGTGATTCAATTGGACATGGTGGGGAGGTATTACTTAGAAAGCACCCTACTTTGTTTTCGTTCTGGCGGCGTCCCTAATTGTGTACAAACAAACATTTCGCCTGCACATTTATGTACAAACGACGTACAAACGAATGCGACTATTTCTGATTGAATTGGACATGGTCGGGGGCTACCACTTAGACAGCCACCACTTTGTTTTCGTTCTGGCGGCGCCCCTAATTGTGAACAAACAAACATTTCGCCTGCCCGTTTCTGTACAAACGAAGTACAAACGATTGCGATAATTTGTGATTGAATTGGACATGGTGGGGGGGCTACCACTTAGACAGCCCCCAATTTTTTTCTGTTCTGGCGGCACCCTTAATTATGTACAAACGAAAATTTCGCGTGCACTTTTCTGTACAAACGAAGTACAAACGATTGCGACAATTTGTGATTGAATAGGACATGGTCGGGGGCTACCACTTAGACAGCCCCCAATTTTTTTCGTTCTGGCGGCGCCCCTAATTGCGTGCGAACATACATTTCGCCTGCACATTTCTGTACAAATGAAGTACAAACAATTGCGACAATTTGTGATTCAATTGGACATGGTGGGGGGGGGGCTACCACTTAGACAGCCCCCATTTTTTTCTGTTCTGGAGGCGCCCCTAATTGTGTACAAACAAAAATTTCGCCTGCACGTTTCTGTACAAACGAAGTACAAACGATTGCTATAATTTGTAATTGAATAGGACATGTTGGTGGGGGGGCTACCAACTAGACAGCCCCCAATTTGTTTTCGTTCTGGCGTCGCCCCTAATAGTGTACAAACGAAAATTTGGCCTCCACATTTCTGTACAAACAATGTACAAACGATTGCGATACTTTGTGATTCAATTGGACATCGTGGGGGGGGGGCTACCACTCAGACAGCTCCCCACTTTGTTTTCGTTCTGGCGGCGCCCCTAAGTTTGTTCAAACAAACATTTCGCCTGCACATTTCTGTACAAACGATGCACAAACGAATGCGGCAACTTGTGATTGAATTGGACATGGTGGGGGGGGCTACAACTTAGACAGCCCCCATTTTTTCTGTTCTGGCGGCGCCCTTAATTATGTACAAACGAAAATTTCGGGTGCACATTTCTGTACAAACGAAGTACAAACGATTGCGACAATTTGTGATTGAATAGGACATGGTCGGGGGCTACCACTTAGACAACCCCCAATTTTTTTCGTTCTGGCGGCGCCCCTAATTGCGTGCGAACATACATTTCGCTTGCACATTTCTGTACAAACGAAGTACAAACAATTGCGGCAATTTGTGATTCAATTGGACATGGTGGGGGGCTACCACTTCGACAGCCCCCATTTTTTTCTGTTCTGACGGCGCCCCTAATTGTGTACAAACGAAAATTTCGCCTGCACATTTCTGTACAAACGAAGTACAAACGATTGCGATAATTAGTGATTGAATAGAACATGTTGGTGGGGGGGGGGGTACCAGTTAAACAGCCCCAATTTGTTTTCGTTCTGGCGGCGCCCCTAATAGTGTACAAACGAAAATTTGGCCTGTACATTTCTGTACAAACAATGTACAAACGATTGCGGCAATTTGTGATTTAATTGGACATGGTAGGGGCTACCATTTAGGGTAACTCCCTCGAGAGGAATCACTCTACTTATTTATTGCAAAAAGCAGAATTTAAAAATTCGCATTCGTCCAAAGTTATCGTGTGAAGTAACAGCCGTTTGTATGTACGTACTAATATTGATAAGTTCCACTACGCGATCCCAATTAATAGTTCATATACCCGCGCCACACACACACACACTAGCATTTGTACACACGAAAGTATACCTGGTAGTATCCACACGCTTACGCCGGAAACTAGAAACAAACACACACACACACACACACAGGGACAGAGAGAGAGAAAGAGAATATCTTGTTGTACCTTTATACTGAATGCACCATTACTCACAAAATCAGTTAAAAAAGAAAAAAGAAAAAAGTTGTAAATGAAACTTTCAAAGATTGGTACCACTGTTGCCTGTCATACATGAGATTGTTCCATAATAATTGATTGGTAATATGATGTGTACGGGTTTCTTAATGGTAGTATAACAAAATGCCTTCAAATTGACCACTAAATAAAAAGTGAAATTTATTTCTCAAATTTTGTAAAATCGAAGTCGGTGGGCATTATGGGAACAGTCTACAATAACAATATATGCAAATAAATATTAATATACTTCATGTTTTCCAGTGGGTGCAAGAAAGCTTCGAATAGTATTTGTTGCCAGAAGCATTAGCTGATGTAAATATATATATATATATATTCTTTTAAGTATAAAACAATAAATTTCCACATGAAATGTAGCACATATTTTTCTTTCATATTTTTAAAGGTTTCAATTTCGAGGTCTATCGAAAAATAACCGATTTATTTGGTCCGTGATAAATTTAAACATTAAAACTTCTGACTTGTTTGTACTGTAGATACTATATATTAGTCAACTTAGAACACTTTTCAGCATAGAACTTCATTGTAAAGTAAATTTTAAGGTTAGGCTTTTCCGTAAAAAGAAAGATTTATAAGAATAAAATGGCCCTTTCGTATCCCTGTACGATACTGGAAATTCTTTTTTGAATCTTTGATAATATTGAGGCATTCATTCACGATATAAATGAATATTAAAGGTTCTTATAGGTTAAGTTATGTTTCTTAACCTACCTCTTACCTGCAAATTTCAGAGTGATTTACCTTCGGAACAGGTCTGTAAACACAAGGCTTAATTCCCATCATTGTCAATAAAGGGTAGCACCGCTGAGAACAGATAACCAGATGCACTTCGCTCATTTCCCAGATTTAAACAATTATGCTCGTATAAAATAATATTGTGAAATTACATTATTTGCTGGGAGAAGGCAGCAGTTCTCCAGTAGCCAAGTTGGCGGAAATCATAGTGATTGGTACGGCAACTTGGACATTAGTCCCAGGCGTGGTCATAGTGACTTTAACAGCTAGGATACTGCGGGGTCGAAGGCATCGGGAAACCACCACTCTATTTTCCCTAGTTTGCTGGCAGCAAAAGTAGAACATATGAACAATGGTCTTTCGCAGGTCAAAATGTAGTTCCGGAGGTAAAATATCCCCCATTCGGATATCCGGGAGGGGGATGGCTTGGGAAGGACTATTGGACGAGAAAGTAATAATGGGGGGAAGACAGACAGAGAAAGGAAGACAGGGAAGAGCAAAAGGTTTAGGATAGGGACCTGGAACGTACGTACTATGTTACAGGGAGGAAAATTAGAAAATCTTAAAGAAGAAATGAAACAAAATAATTTAGATTTGGTAGGCGTCTGTGAAGTTAGATGGAAAGATAATGGGGTATTGAACAGCGACGAATATAGAATGTTTTACTCAGGGAATGAAAAGGGCGGTCATAATGGCGTAGGAATAATTCTTTGAAAGCGCTTAAAGGTGAAGGTAGTGAAAGTAGAATTTATTGATGACAGAGCTATGATGTTAAAACTTAAAGGGTAAACGAAGGATCTAGTAGTGATACAGACATATGCACCGACGACTTCGCACGTAAATGAAGAAGTAGAGGAAAACTATGAGAAAATAGAAGAAATTATAGAAGAAGGGCGCATGCATAATTCTAATGGGAGATTTCAATGCAGTTGTGGGAGAAAAACAGGAAGGTAGTATCGTAGGCAAATATGGTTTAGGCAAAAGAAATGAAAGGGGAGAGGGACTGGTGAATTTCTGTAGACAGAATTCACTAGTAATTGGGAACACTTGGTTCAATCAGCAGAAGAGAAGAAGATATACATGGGAATCACCAATAGACGGCGGAAGATATCAGATAGCCTATGTTATGATTCAGGACATGTATCGGTATAGCTTAAAGAACGTGAAGACCCTTCCCGGGACTGATATTCTCTCTACTCATAATATTGTGCTGGCCGAAGTAGATATTCAACTGAAAAATGTAGGCAGAAGAAAAGTAGGTAACAAAGTTTTGAATACTGAAAAGTTGAAAAATGAGGAAATAAGAAATCTTTTCGTTGAAAAATTCGAAGAAAAATGTTCAAACGAGGAAAGGATAGGCGCAGGTAGTAACGCACGGTGGGAACATATTAAACGTTGCTTACAGCAGGCTGCAAAAGAAGCAGTAGGTTACAGCGAACACAAAACTGCTAAAAAACCATGGGTTACAGAGCAGATGTTGCAGAAAATGAGGGAGAGGAAGATGTGGAAACAGGTTGATACAGAAGAGGGCAGAAAGATGTACAGAAAGTTAAATAATAAATTACGAATAGAAACAGAAAGAGCGAGGGAAGAGTTTTACAAAAGAAAATGCGAGGACATAGAAGAATTAGAAAGAGTTGGGAAATACGAGGAAATGTACAAGGAAGTGAAATCTATGGAATTTCGGAGGAAACAAGGGGGTATTATGATGGCAGTAGAAAACAAAAATGGGAAGGTAGTCAGCGAGGGAAATGAGGTCATAGGAAGGTGGAAAGAATACATTGAAGACTTATATGAAAGTAGGGATAGACCGTGTGGCATAAATGTTGAAGTAGAAAATGAAGTAGGCGAGGATGATAAAGGATTTAGTATTCTTCGGGATGAGTTTGAAAAGGCTATATCCGAGATTAGGAATGGAAAGGCAAACGGAATAGATAACATACTAATCGAATTCATTAAAAATATAGGAGACAAGGGAGAGAAAGAATTGTTGCGACTATGCAATGAAATATATGAAACAGGAGAATGGGTAAAAGACTTTCTGAAAACGATCATGATACCGATGGCTAAGAAATTGAACCCAAAGAGATGTGAGCATTATAGAACTATTAGTCTCATATCTCATACAGCTAAAATTCTGCTCCGAATACTGAACAGAAGGTTATATAGAAAAACAAATAAAGATGTTGAGGAGGAGCAGTTCGGGTTCAGAAGAGGCAAGGGTACAAGAGATGCTATTGGATTATTAAGGGCGATCGGTGAAAGATTTATAGAAAAAGGGAAAGATGTGTATGTTGTATTTATTGATCTAGAAAAGGCTTCTGACCGCGTGAATTGGGAATTGTTGTTGGGAGTTCTAACAAATATACGGTTGGAATGGAAAGATAGAAGACTCATAAGAAACTTATATATAAACCAACAAGTAAATGTTAGGATAGGGAAAGAACTGACGGAAGAGAGTGCAATTGGAAGGGGAGTTCGATAAGGATGCTGCCTCTCGCCAACACTATTTAATATGTATCTAGAAGAGATAGTGAAAAAGAGCCTATATGATAATGATGGCATTTCGGTAGGAGGTAGAATGATTAGATGCATAAGATTTGCAGACGATATGGCGCTTGTTGCAGAATCTGAAAAGAAAATCAATAAAATGTTAGAAAAAATGAGAAAGGGCTTTGAAGAATATGGGATGAAAATAAATGTTAAAAAGACAAAAGCCATGGTGATTCGAACGAAGGAGTCTGTGTCAAATATAAAAGTAGGAAGGGAGAAAATTGAACAAGTGAATAGTTTTTGATACCTGGGTATTATTCTTAGTAATGACATGAAATGCGAACGTGAAATAAAAGCAAGGATAGGAATGGCGAAAGAAGCCTTTAGGAGGAAGAAAAGTCTGTTTTCTGGGACTTTGAATAAAGAGTTGAGAAAAAGACTCATAAAATGCTTCGTGTAGAGTGTTGTACTGTATGCGGCGGAAACGTGGGCATTACGTAAAGGTGACGAAAATCGACTGGAAGCCTTCGAAATGTGGGTGTGGAGAAGAATGGAAAAAAATTAGTTGGGTAGAGCGGAAAACGAATGAGAGAGTGTTAGAAATGGTGGGTGAGAAAAGAACACTTTTATATATTATTAGGAAGAGGAAGAGAAACTGGTTGGGACATTGCCTAAGAAGAGATTGTATCATGAGGGACGTCGTAGAGGGTATGGTGGCGGGAAAGAGAGAGAGGGGGCGAAGGAGACTACAATTAATGGATTATATAAAAACAGAAGGATCATACGCGAAGACGAAAAGGTTAGCGGAGGACCGTGGTGTATGGAAGCTTCTCAGCTGCGGCAAGTGACCTGCCAATAAAGGCAGAATACCTATGATGATGATGAATTACATTTACTGGGATTGTTGCATAATATTCCAGACTTTCACTCCGCTTGAAATTCTAAACCATTCACAAGTAATAGTTTACAATAAATGGGCATGTAATATTGACCACACTAATAAAGATTCTACTTACAATACGTCTTGTTATCTTTAACAAGTAAATTACGTACATCTTTATGAATTGTCGATATATGCTGCACTTCTCACAGCAAAGGAAAGATATAAACCACAAACAGATTTTAAGAGAACAATGTAAGTCAATAACATACATTTTCCAACTATGTTTAAGTTACAGTATTATTTTCTACATAAGATTTATATGATTAATATTACCCTGTAATAAATTAGATTCATTATCACATTAGGTTCACCATGTTTTCTTAACGATAATTTATATAAAGTAAACACATTTATAACTTCAAAGGTTTTGAAACATAAGGGATACAATTTTGGCGTATTATGTTATAATAATAAAGCCTTCTAAAATTTCTTATCTAATACTTTGTAATTTTCAGAATAATTAATAGTTTCCAAGCTTTTATTTTCCTATTCTGCGCCAACTTTTTTAGTGTTAATTATGACTTATTTTAACCTTTCTTCTCTCTATGGAGCTCAAGTGAACTTCCTGAAACCTAGTTCACACAAAGCAACAAGTAGTGTGTAAAATATTCTAACAAGAATCAATTACGCTGGTTCATACCCGGTAGTCTCACTTTTACTTGTATTTGAGGAGAACTGTATCCGTTCCAGTTGGTCAGACATATTGTAGTTATCCTCATTTACGAATATACGTAGCATGTTTTTATAACTATAATTCTCCCTTCACAAACGTTGATACTAGAATTATATGGAGCTGTACTAACATCTCCAGTAACGAATTTGGATTCCAATAACGAATAAGGTCTGTTTCATCTGTTGACTTCAGAATACCTGTTATCGATCGTTAATGACCTACGCTTGTGGAACCTACATAAATAATTTCATAAGATACTTGCAGCTAACCTTAAATTTAAGAAACAACATGGTTATGATCTTAAAAATTTTGTAGTAGCATAGGTAATAACAAGAATATGCCAATGTGGTCCAGAATTTGGCAACTTTTATTTGGCACTGTTAGATTTCTAGTATAAACAACACAATGTTTCTCTTTATTAGATTCCTTACAAAATTGATACTGCTGGCATTTCCTTAAATATTCTATAACATTACTAAAGACAATTTTTTAAGTACAACTGGAGGCTATCTTTGCTGCAGTTCTAAAATAATACATCCTTCTAATCAGTATGGAAATATTTCACTATGGTATAACATATCCTTTGGGATGACAATTCTCCATGCTTTCTTACTTTTGCTGCAGGTCTTCTTTATAAATATATCATTTATAATACAACGTTAATTTCTTCTTTATCCGTGTTATAACTTTTTGCATGACAGTCTTAATCTCAGGATTTCCATTTGATGAACTTTCAAATGTTTACCAGAGAAAGGTAAACTCAATAAATTTCCAAAACTGATGTTCGTAGGTTTTCCCTCAAATTCATCCAATTAATTTATTGAAATACTACTAGTATAAAATTACAACCAATTGTATGAAAGAAAATCGTCAAGAAAATGTGGTTCACTTCTACGATGAACTACTTTAGAGGAATTTTTCATAAATTTTCAATCAATGTTCGATATTTATGTTGACATTTGTAGTTCCGTATAATCCACGTCAGTGACGAATTATCAAGGAACACCGTGAAAAGTTTCATAAAATTAATCTTATTTTTTGAAAGTAAATAAGAGAGTGCAATTGAATCTCCTAAATACTTTTAGACCAATTTTCTGAGAAACGTTTTGGAGGTAAACATCATGGATATTAATGACTGTTATTATCACATAGAGAACGTATCATCGGGATGATGTTTCTTATATGTAATATTGACATGAATAATAAATGCTATTTATATCTCGCACCTTTATTACCTCATGAGAAATAAATGTTTGTTTAATATTTTTTAGACTTTGTCTTCTGTCTCATCCTATTGAAATTGTATCTTTTCGAACTAATCGGTGAAGAGATTTAATTATTTCATCATAATATTTTTTATTTATTCTCTAATATAATTAACATATCCACCAGTCTCTTTATTTCATTTCTTTTTTAGATTTAAAAAAGATTATTGATTGTTCCAATCCTTTCAAAGTGTATCCGAAACTCTCCAGCATCAAATTCATTACAAAGGGATTTTACTTTACTTTGGAATGCATTGTTTTTCTTTTGGCATAGTAGTGACCCATTTCCTAAAATGTTCATGAACCTCCTCCAACACCCTCTCGTACATTTCAAATTTAGCCAAATGAATTTTAAAGAATCATGAAAATTTTAAAATTACTGTCTACGGAATTGGATTCTATGTATTAAAATGGATAGTATAATTGGACTAAAGTGAAAATAAATTGAAAGGACATGATATTCCAATAAAGGGTTAGGGGTACAAAATGAGGTATATTTTCGAATGACCTTGGATATAGGATGTTGATAAAACTATTTTTTATTTCTTATCTACCATACATAGTTTCATGCCTTAAGTTAGCAATACTGATCTGAATATGAGGGAAGGACAGCTATTATTCTTAACTTTGTTAATAACTCCAGCATAGGCAATTATTAATCATTTTTCGCCTCTTTCTTTCGGACAAAAATCAGGGGGCAAATAAGGAGATACACTTATCTCACGCACCTAATATGTAAACGAGACACCTGGGCGTTGTTATATATCGGGGTCTTGGCTATTAATATGTTAAAGAATTGTCAGGTGGGCCCATGGTTAAAAATACGGGACTTTTGGGAAATAGAATGACTGAATCACTATATGAGAGACTGCAAACTTAATATAAGGTGACAATACAGAAAGAACTACTAAGGTTCGGAATCGTCCACCAACCTACCAATTCAGATAACGGGTTATCAGCCATGTTACAGTCTGAATAGTCCCATGATTCTAGATCTAAGGTCCAGACAGGAAACTGGGGTACATCATATATTTACTTGAACTCCTATTCCTTACTAAGCTCGCTATGTATTTGCTTCCTATATTTAATATCAGTCGTAATATTCCATTAAGATATTTCTCCACCACATTATTATACTCGTCAGTGCCAAGTTCGGGTTACGAGATGTTTACTGACTTGAATTTCTTGAAATGAAGTTCTCACAAAAACTTGAGATATTAATAGTTTATTACAAGTTTGCTATTTTCCTTTATATAAATTTAAAACGCCGAATAAAATAGATTTTGTTAACCTAATTTGCTTACTCGAACTCTTCGGCTTTGATTCCTTTAATATTGATTACCAAGTACAATTGAAAAATCCTGTTCAGGGACACTTAGTTTCGTTATACTGTAAGTTGTGATTACTATATGTGAATTGACATGATATGGTAAACCAAATCATAATCTGTACAAAATAAATAATTTAAAATTTCAAAGTTCCAAATAACAATGGTATAGCAGTAATGCACTCACCATATGTTACATTTACAGGTTGAAAATGAAATTAGTCGTTTTTAATGCAAAAATCCTAAGACCAGTCTCGCCATGGTGAGCTCGCTCTAGCTTGCTCCGAAGGCGGCTATGGCTCCATATTCTAAGTCCGTTTGCTTAGTGATTGTCGCTGATTGCGAGTGTTCACCGGAGCCTGGTAATATGACATGGCGGAAAACAAAGATATGCACCGACATAGGGCTTCGATGGAGCGTCTCCTTCGTCTGCTACCGCGAATAAGAAATTACATTTTTCTTAACACACCATCGAAAGTTCTTAGTGATACATACAGAAAAATTCGTAAACAGACTGACTGTCTGGTTCGTTCTCTGATTTCACTCGCCACCTCGGTTTCCCGGCTAGTGGGTGTAATTTTGCTGCCTGAATACTTCGCATTTGCGCTGTGTGTATGTAATTTTGTTGCCCGCACATTTCCTAATTCCGTGAGGGGGGTACCTTCTTAGGGGTGAGGGTATAAGAAGAGATTCATCTGTTCTTTTTTGTGGCGTCAAAATCAATCGGAAATATCCGTGACTTTGGATTTCTTACAATTTTTTAAATACATTATTGTTATTATTTCTTCAATTAGTTAATTTTAAACTAAGTATTTGTTTTAGGATTCAAAGATAATTCCTCATGATTAGGAACTCATTATTTCAGATATTCTTGACTTCTTCTTTTATCTTCATTTTTCAGTCTTTTCCTCACTTTCTTTAGTTTCCTACTTCGCAGGGGAGTAAGAAATATTTTCAAATTCCAATGATAATTCCACTCAATGAACTGCATAATAACTAAGTCACTATTGTGTCTTCTTATTTGTTTTTCCAATACATTAATCTCTGTTACGACCAATGGCAGAATGTCCATCTGTGGTTCGGTCCTCTTGGTGTCGCCAGTATTGATTGGCATATTGATTATTTGTGATATTACACATGGTAACTTGCTTTGGCTTACTGTTGATGTTCGGCATCGGATAACGATATTAGCCGTATAAGTACGTGGTGGTAACATTGACTATATTCATTGGACATACATTGCTATTGCTGCTTGCTTTCTGTATACACACGTTGTTGATCCTATATTGTAGTTTCACTAAATCTTCACAAGATTTATGATAGTTCACAGTTCAAAAATGCTATAATGTAACCTCTAAACTCTCTTCTTGGATTCTATTTTCTCAGTTACCTCTCTGACATTGGCAATAATCGCATTTACTGGGTTGGCTTAGATGCTTCACTGGCTGTCGGATAAATCAGAAGTTTGCAACTGTGTTCGAACAATTTAACAAAATTGTGCTTTCATAGAAATTTATGAACATATATGTTGTTTTTCTTTTACGGTTGCATATCTTTATCACCTATCAGCATATCACAACCACTATAAAATTGAGATGTGTTCTCGATTCTATATTACGACAGCGTACAAGATCAGTACGTAAGATCAGTTGCTGATAGAAGTTCCAGAAACACGTAGTCGTAGTACTACAATTACCAACAGACTTCATGACACGTTTCCTGTGTTGACGATGGGAGAAAATAAGTTTGCCATATAATACAGAATGCTTACTGTTCCATTATTTATTAATTTTCTGCATAATAATATCGACGGTTTAAAACAAACTGGATTTATAATTATGTTAAATTTCTACATAGTAGGTTTATTCTGGTTTTCCATACTTGTTTCGGAAAATTCAAATGCGGGAAGAACTAAGAACTTATAATGCTTTTCATACCAAATATTAAAGAAAAATTCTTTTCTTGGCTCTATACAATTTGTGGCAACCTAAAGCCATATTTTAAAGTTTATTGAAAGATAGCTATCTTAATCTAAATACAAATAAATAATTTGATTGTCTTGTTACTAGAAAGTAATATACAAAATATAATGAATAATTATTTATTATTATACACAATTGTGTTCTTAAAGCAACGCAAAAGTGGGTGGTCTCGCTTACTTTCAACCAAATATGAAGCCTAAAATAAAAAATAAATAAAAAAATCAACTTTGCAAGTTACGGCTGAATATTTGCCCCCCTTTTCACGCAAACCAGCAAATAGTGTAGTTCCGGCTTCATTATGAGATCAACAAAGCTAACTAATTTAATTACTAATTACTCAGCAATGCCTGTATTGCAAATATATATTGTAATGGAACGTTACAAATTGTCTTTTTCCTAGATTAATTCTTCGCTTATTCAGGTTTGAATTATGTTGTTATAATTTACACAAATTCGGTTTGACAAACGTATACTTTATGTACGCCTCGTTTCAAGGTATTGGCCTAGAATTACTTAAAATTCTAAGCTATTTTCGTTCTCTTTTTAAGAAAATATAAAATAGTTTGTTGATATGACTTTTAGCCCGTGATTTTTCATGAAGATACAAATTAAATAATTTTATGACTATTTATTCGTCGTCAATAATTGATTCTGGTTTATCGAAAATATTAATAATTTATTTGTAATAGTTTGTCACAATATTTCAATATAATTAGCAATTTTGGAGCAAGTACGTTTAATATTTAATATTGTAGTTATGAATTACGTTAATATGAGTTGCTAATATTAACTGATTCTGCTTCATGCAACTAACTTTCGTCATATCACTATGAACTCCAATCAGAATGCATCTCCCAAGTGTCTTTTTTGTAACTTATGAGAAATGTGTATTTAATGTTTATAAATGTATTTCTGCTTGCTAAGGTGGATATATATATATATATATATATATATATATATATATATATATATATATCACAAATTCTTATACAGCCATCCCTTCCTTGGAGTACTGCGCAGTCACATACCCGTCACGGCGATGTAAAGGCACTTTTGGCGACGAGGATGCATAATATTTTATATCCTCGGTGGTTATTCACAAATTCGTTTAACCATGTTCTATATATATGTATTCTCATATATGTATATAAACATGGTTAAGCGAATTCGTCACGGTGGTTACTGAGTCGTGATCCGATCCGCTCAAGCCGTTGACAACACTGGTACTGTTGTAATTCATCATGCAGTGCGGAGTTTTTCAGGTATATATATATATATATATATATATATATATATATATATATATATATATATATATATCTTTAATTAATGCAGATGTTACTGTTTCCTCCTGTGTAAAAGGTTCTTCAATGGCTTCAATATTTTTTTTACCGTAGAATGCTTTTCCATTATATACCCTCCTAGTCTGTACTTAAATCCTAGAGAATCCGGATGGTTATTGCTTGAACTCATTAGTCTTCTAGGTATCAGGACATTTGCGGTAAAACCAGAACACCAGTTTCTCTGGGATATTTGCTGTACTGTTCAAAACTTTCTCTTAAACAGTAGGAAATTTGCGATACACACCGTGGAACGTATGCCGAAATCATCCGTTTCAGCCGCCTTAATCTAAATTAGAATGAATACATTAGGTGCTTCTGGAGGAAGGTTCAGGAATTAGGACTCACAAATGACTATAAATCAATTCCAGAGGTGAGACTCTGCCTCAGAATGTGATTTGCCCTACCATTTCTCCCTGTAGATGATATCGATATTTGGTGGCTTTCCATTATCGAAGATGCATCAGATCACGAAACACTTGAGGTTTTTAGATTATCTAGCAGAACAGGAAGGCAGTAGCCCCTGAAAAATATGCGTGGACGAAACACTGAACAGGTAGTCTCAGAGTCTGTATCCCCCAATTAGCACAATTTCAGGGGGCAAATACCTAAAATTATTTGCATTTTGTAGGCTATTCCGAAAAAATCTTCGAACCCCAACGAAAAATCTTGGGTGCATCATTGCTTCTGTTTACATTGTGTTACTGCCTGATTTCGAATGTCTATGTTGGAAAGAAACATGAAAGAATTGAATTGTTCTATAGGCCTAAGGGGCCCTGAAAACAATTTTTTGCGGAGGAACCTGATTTTAAAGTTCTGCCACTGAATCGGGGACAAATTAAATATCAATTAAGACACACACTTTTGTCATTTGTTGTGTATTGAAGTAGTTTAACTAAAATTAATAAATAATTATTTGAAATCAGGTATATCTCAAGAATGATTAAATGGACTAGCTTTGATGGTCATTGAAAATAACATTCTGAATGAAATTGATATGGATGCGATAATAAGAGATTTTGCCAAATTGAAAGCTAGAAAAGTGTCTTTATAACATAAACTTTTCAGTAATAAAGAAACTAGAAATTAAACTAATTACCATATTTGTATCATTAGAAAACACTATTTAAATATGCTTTTAATGAAGTGTAAGAGCATATCTCTTTCTCAAAATCAAACCTGTGATAATGTTAGACTTGAAGCTCATGCGTTTTATTCTATTTCGACTTTTATGTTTTAACTGTATTTGTCAAAATACATCTTAGGTATACATTTTAGTTGTTTCCTGTGCTTATCTTATAAAACAAAAGATATAAAGTATTAAAACTGGAACTTAATTAGATTTAATTAGGCACAGTTAATTAGATTTAACTTCGCAATTTTCCTTTAATACTCACAGGAAGACTGGATTATTATATATTGAAGAAATTTGTAATTGAAACAATTATCTGAAGAATTTTCTTCTATTACAGCATTCTATTCTTTTATTATCATATAGGCGAGGGCGCCTAAATATTGTTTGTTTACACTTACGAAATGTCAACAACCGACATTGTTACTGTTATATATACGTATATATATATATATATATATATATATATATATATATATATATATATATACAGAGAGAGGGAGAGAGAGAAAATGACTCAGAAAATGTACAGTGAAACGTACGATACAACATGGGCTCCTGAAGGGATTTCAAACGAATTTAGTATACGTATACATTACCATCTGAACAATTTACCCCTAAAAGTGCTTTCGATCACTGAAATAAAGTCCTGCATACGCCACTGTAGAGCAGTAAGAATTTTAGGGACTGATCATGGGGTAATGCCTCCCTGGAGCAACGACAGTTCCCCAGAAATCATACCTCTGATAGGTCCGGATGTGACACCAGTATTTGTGTATTACCATTCTTCCCTCTCAGTGTACTGAAACTTAAGTCAAAGGAGCTCTTCTGAAATCTTCACCGGTTTTCTTCTCTGAAACCACATGCAAATGGGGCCGACCTTGATCGTATACCACATTTCGAATATTAATATTTATGTCAGAGATCCCGAAAAATATATGTTCGACACAAATATAGGATGTTTTCGATTTTATTTTTATTTATTTATTTGCTTATTTATTGCCTGTCACCCTCCCACTCTGACCTCCATGCCAACCAAGGCTTAACTTGAACTTAAGCAACATCGGCAAGGGTCACTCTTCATCTGCGACCACGAAAACTATGATTTCGATACTAATATTGTTCACATTTGACTACTTTTACATGTCCCTTCCCCCCTTATTACGGATGGCTTCAGTGTCTCACCCCACTGGAGCAATTTCAACACACTTAAGTATAGCTATAAACCAACATCTGTAAAATAAATCTGTGGGTGATCTTTTTCGGAGAGGAATTCATTAGCTACTTTTCCAATGTGGTGGCTTTATTCGCTTTCTATGCTAAAGATTGCCAAAGAGCTCAACTTTATTTGCACCACCGTGCTATGAATATAGATTTTAATAGCATTTGGTTTACTGAATGCTCGCTTAGGTTTTGCTCTCGTCACAGGAAAAGTGAGATATTGTTATAAATGAGTAGAGATCCAAACAAACAAGGAAAACTATTAGCAATGACACTACTCGAAATGAGTTTTCGCAATATAATGGGCCAGTATTTTCTTCGAATCTGAAGGAAATCATTGCATAAATTGTCCCTTCCCCTCGTTAGAAGTCTAAGCTACAATACGTATCTAATAAGTTTGAATTAGAAATATATGCATCGAGTATCATATCCTTAACTTTAAGGTCTCCTGAGTTAAGTAATTGAATAAAATTCCTGCTAACGAAAGAGTACAGCTTTGGGCTTTAATAGTATCGAGAGTGTAATTATTCATTTCAGCAACCCCGAAAACTATTGAATACACTGATATCTTTCAATTAGGAATTTTTAATTTTCACCCCTCCCATTAAACCTCCATGCCGATAATGCTAAAATTTCATGTGATTGATATAGAGGATATCATACATAATTTATGTACTCAAAAGCTATGGATTTAACATTAATGTCGTTCATTTTCGATTATTAGAGGTGATACGGGTTTCGATTCCCGTCAGGATTCGTGTGGTTCGGGTACCACGTTAAGTCGTAGATGAACGTCTTGTATAGAGTCGCAGCTGAAGGACACGCTGAACTCTATATCACCTCACCTCATGAGATATTTACTTTTGCATAATTTCTAAACCACATTTCTTTTTTTTCTTTTTTTGAATCTCCTCCTTCCTCTTAGGACACGCATAGGCTCAAACCGAAACATTCTTCACGGTTGGAGGATGCAAGGCTAGTGTACCATACGCGTACAACCCCTATGGGACTACGGTAGTGAGTTGCAGAGTTTGAATAGCACGCACGGATAAACCACGTTTACATTTATTATATATAATTAATAAAATCTCATATTAGGACTTACTTCGCACGTCAAACTTTTAACATATGGGACTTTTTAAATTCTGTTCTTCTTCTTCTGTTATATTATTATTATTATTATTATTATTATTATTATTATTATTATTATTATTATTATTATTATTATTGCAATAGCTATATGAAGCAATTATCTTGGCTAACTTCGTTAATAAACACCATTTAGCAACCGGTAGTTGTAGGAATCAGGATTTTCCAACAGAAGTTGTTAGCTGAATCAGTAGAGCGCTGACTCATGGACTCAAGGGTTGCAAGTTCGAATCCAGTCTAAGTCAAAAGACTCTTTTTCTTTTATAATTCTTGAAAAGAATGTGTTTCTCTCTTCACCTTTATCTCGTAATTCTGAGTGGAGATGTTTGGATGTGAAAGAAAAAGTATACTAGAATATAGGAAAAGAAAGATAAATTACATGACACCTTTTATAATTTTTAACTATATTTTCACCTATCTAGGACGTTTCTAAGAAGTCCATACTTCTAGACCTCCTTTTTGCTCTCTTATGTGTCCTTTAGCTAATTTCTACAGTTACTTAGTGAATCACATATACATATATTACAGATGTCGTATCTATTTCTCTTCTCCCTACATCATGTCTGGAGATGAATGTTTTGACAATACGTTACAGACATGATTTTAAAAAATAATACGATCTGTGATATCAGTGATACATATTGTGGTGTTTAACTTAACATATAAAACAATAAATAGAAAAACTTAGAATACGAATGAATCTTTTCGTGCACTGATGCTTCAATGACAGTGCATTGATGCTTCAAATCTGTGTATTCACTCCCTATACGCGTGTTAGTTCCCTAGTCAAAATAAAAACTCTTCAGAATTAATCACAAATTCTTATACAACCATCCCTTCCTTGGAGTACTGCGCGGTCACATACCCGTCACGGCGACGTAAAGGCACTTTTGGCGACGAGGATACTTTGCACTATGTAACTATATGCAGCAGAACATGTACAATTTGATTAAATATATACACTGGCTATGGGATTAATAAACGATATAACGGAAGATTGGATGATGGTTTTATTCAACATGTATAATCGTACAGTTCGTGTCATTTACATTGTTCGTGTCGTCTACTTACACCTTTCCGTAATTTGTCTTTTACTGAAGTCCATTTCCTTATCTGCAATCTTCTTCCGACGTTAAATCGCCATGCGTGTTTGAGATATGTCACAGCGATGTAATCAATTGCTAGTAACACATTCTTGTTACAAGCCTTGTGACAAGATTACCACCCAGTCCGAAGTACAGTGCAAAATTTTGCAGCTTTCTTTAATTACATAACTACCTTTATAAGTTACTATGAGTGTGACTTGACTAGAACAATTACAGAATCTCCTAGCCGTTGTCAGAATGTTAGTTTGACATTACATGACAACGTGTTCCTGATAGGGGAAAGAATAATTTTATTACAATATTTGATATCAAATATCTTTTAATTTGAATTTATTTTTGAGCAATCCTTAACTTTATTTCATTCAATATCTGGCAATGATTTTGCAATCACGGATGTAACTGTGCTTGTAATTCCTTGCTTCATCGCGTCACACACTTTCGCTGTGAATTCCCGCAAATAAGATTAAAAATTGTTCGGTCTTATCTTCATTTGGCACTGAGTACACTGTTGCTGGGAGTTAGTTCCTATTGATCACTTATCTGCCCTTCATGTTGATTTTGACACTGTTCCTTGGCACTGTTCCATCCACAGGAACAAAAGCACTGTTCCTTCCACAGGGATAGTGATAGGACTAATATCCTTAGCACTGGCATTATCTTACAAAAATTTAAATTTTCTTGTGTTTTGCTCCACGTTTCTTCCATTAAACTCACTACGCCAGTTGAAGTTTGCCTTTATTGTACTTGACAAAAGTTTAATTGGTTGAGACTTTGAGCTGATTCTTCTGTTGTCGGTAGTTGACGTACATGTGAGTTGTTTAACACCTTGTTGCTGAAGTGCATTTCGTTGTGACCATAAAACGAAGTTCCATATTTGTAGTTTGAGTCCTCAATGTTGCCGTCAAGGTTGAACCAATTATCTCTAAGGGATAGTCCACGTTTATTCTGGATGTTGTCGAATCACTGCCGAAATAGGAGTGGTCCCGATGGTGGCAATAATTCAATAATAAATGTACTGCTCAGGTTTGCTGATCGCATACTGGCACAGCATGAGATTTTACGTAGAACTGGAGAGTTCCATTAATTTACTGTTGGATTATTGGTTAAATAAGTTATCGCTTTGTAGGTAAAACTACCAGTTATGAGAATATATTCGCTTGTATACTTTACGTTGGAAACACTGCTATGTATACATTGGTGTTTTTAACGTATTCTGATGCTTACGTTGGGGAATTAATTTATGAGAGGAATGGAAAGGAATTTCAAACTGTATTGTTTTGATTGGAGGTATTCTTGAAATTGAGGCAGGATTGACTTTAGGTAACATGGATTAAGGTAAGGTAATGGGTAAGTCGGGTGATGTATACGCTGACTTTGTCTTGATGATTGTCTTCTACTTCTTCTTCGGGAAAAGCTTGCTTAATTAGTGGGATGTACTCTCAAGATGAGGATAATCAATGAAGTCCTCTTCTTGATAATGTTTGGAATCTTCGATGCGGTTCTCTCCTATCATCTTCATATTCTCTTAATATATGGATTACGGGTTGTTTTGCTGGATTATCTATGGGTCAATATCGTTCTTCGGACTTCGTTAGGGCTGACTCGGATGTTTCATCGTGTGTTGCTCGTTCCTCATTTGTAATTCGGGTTACTTCGTCTCCGTCATTGCTGCTCCTGTTATTATTTGGGGTCCTAATGTTGGCCTTCAACCTCTAAGACAAATAAGCAGAAAGAACGCTTCTCTATAAATATATAATACATCATACACTGTGAATATAGCTTGACAGATCATAAAAAAAACAATTTTCTTTATTACTCGTGGAATTATCTAATTAAGTTAATTGTTAGGTTTCAGTTGTTTAGATTTGGTGTGATTTGTAATTTCTCTTTCATTGTGTATTTTTTTTAAATTTTAATGCAACCGAATTCCTCGCTGAATAGGACGTGTTTCCACAGAAAGAGCATTTAACGCTATGGTTGTATCGTTGAAGCCTAGTATTGTCATTTGTTTCTCACAAAGCACGTCATTACATCTTTTCGGTGTTTTCGATCAATTTCTTGCCTTGAGTTTGATTTCTCCGTTTTTGATCAAACTCATTATAGGCTCTTAAACTTAATTTAAATCTGAGGGCTGTTCTTTGCCTTTATAACTTTATTCGTCCATATCCATCTTTAGTAAATATGCATTAAGTATATAAAGACTCGACTTACTATAATAATTCTTCGTGTGTCTTACACATTATACCAGATTTTTCTTATTCTTGTTTGTGCCATCCTAGTACATGTTAGTACGGGGTGGCTTTTTTTTTAATTTTTATCGTTTTGGCAATTTTTTACTGAAACTGTGAGAGTTGTTTCTCAGTCACATGTGGTGGCAAGTCATATGATATTTAGTGTTATTTCGCGTAGTGCGAAGTACACTCACTACGTCTGTTGACTATTCATTTCGGCTTTTGTTTATTCCTTATATTTCTTTCTCCCTATTTCTAGTACATGTTTTAACATTACTTCTACGTACAACTGACCTTATTTCATTGAAATTGACAACATTCCATAAATTGAACATCTTTTTTTTTCTTCCTAATATTACGGGTGAAAACTAAGAGGGGTATCTTGATACGCCACTGTTTTTTCTCTTCGGGTTTTGAGAGCAACAAATTTTAACATTCAATGGATGATTACTTCCTGATTTATTTTTCGCATCTATGTTAATAGTATAGAATCTCAAACTTAATGTATCAGACTATTTTTACATTTAACTAACTAACTCTATGGCCTATGGAACACGGAGGTTCAATGCCGCGTTCACAAAAGCTCTGCGAGATCCATCTTAATATTGTCCTCCCATCTGCGTCTAGGTCTTCCTAATGGTCGTTTTCCGATTGGTCTTCCAGTCAAGACTTTGAAAGCGTTTCTACTTTCTTCCATTCTAGCTACATGACCCGCCCACCTAAGCCTCCTAGACTTGACGACCCTAACAATGTTGGGTAAACCGTATAAATTATGTAGTTCCTCGTTATGAAGTTTCCGCCATTCCCCATTCCCGTTCCTCTTGGGTCCGAATATTCGTCTCAGGATATTGTTCTCAAATACTTTCAGTCTATGTTCTTCCCTCAGAGTAAGAGACCATGTTTCGCAGCCATACAAAACAACAGGCATGATTATCGTTTTGTATATTTTAAGCTTCAAATTCCTCGACAGAATTCGCGACGACAAGAGATTTTGAACCGAATAGTAACACGAATTCCCTGCTTTTAGTCGACATTTAATTTCTTCGTGAATATGATTTTCATCTGTCAATATTGATCCTAGATATTTGAAACTATCCAGTTTATCAAAAGTATTATTTAATATTTTAACGCATCCATTATTTGTTGTATTCCGGTCCTGACGCACTTCCATGTATTTAGTTTTCTCTGCATTTACTTCTAAACCCATGTCCCTGCAAGCGTTTAGTAAGATCTCTGCATTTCTTTCTATTGTTCTCCTGTCATCACCTATTAAATTTACATCATCAGCATATGCCATAACCTGGTGAATACCGTTCAACTCTAGGCCCTGGTTGCTATCTTTGATCTTCCTTATAGCGTATTCCAGAACGAAGTTAAATAATAATGGCGACAACGCATCTCCTTGTTTCAGGCCACTTTCGACGTGAAAGCTCGTGGACAAAAATTTTCCTATCCGGACTTTACTTTGGGATTCATTTAAACATATCTTAATTAATCTAATTAGCTTTCTCGGTATTCCAAGTTCTGTAAGAACGTTGTATAATGTTTCTCTCCTAACCGAGTCGTACGCCTTTCTAAAATCAATAAATAGTTGATGTACCGGGGTATTGTATTCCCACTTTTTTCGAGTATTTGGCGAATGGTAAATATTTGGTCAATAGTTGATCGATTCCGTCTAAATCCGCGTGTTTACATTTACGTTATCTATTTCCTTCTTCGGGTATTCTAGTGATATCATGATGTTTTACATATCATCTTGTTACACAACTTGTAATCTTTGAACTTGAAAGGCTAGCTATGAATACTTGGATAAAAATATTCTTTAGCACATATGAGACTGCTTGGGATCAAGTCCTTAACTCAATGTATGCCTTGAATGTGAATTTTTTCTTTTGCTTTTAAGGTTTATTATCTTTTATACTCTTTTAACCGTATAAGTTTATTCCTATATTTGTATGTAAAATTTATCAATGAAAGGAAATTTAATTGAACTCTGGTGGGAACGAATGTTAGTGCGATCAAAGCTTACTCAGCATTTAAATTTCCTTACTTTCGTCCTTCCTTCCTTCTCCCAGATTGAAATCACTTAACCCATTAACGCCGTGCGTGATCATATGATCACAGCAGATAGTATCTATGAAAATAAGCCTTGTATAGCATACTTTTAGTAGTTTGTTTATGCTTTGTGTGTTGACTACTAGGAGAAGGTTCTGTTAACGATATTCAGACAAAACAAATTCCACATTGCGGCGTGAATGTAACCTAGAGGTACAGATATCCGCAACGCGCCAGAAATACAAGAAAAATGGCATCGTCCTCGCAGTAAGTATTAAAAAACAATCTTATATCTTATCCTTTAAAATTATTTTCTGCTGGTTTATGTTTTAGAGATGTCAAAAGTTGTTACAGATTACATTTCACTCATCTGAAAATATTTGGGACATGGTTATTGACGTTTTCCATCAGTGTGATCATATGAACACGCAAGGCGTTTAAGTAGCTTCTTCTCTCTTACTTACGTACGTATAAGTGTCAATAATACACTAAAAGTTTGCAGATATATCAATTTAGAACAGTTTGTACACGCTTTCAGTTGACCTACTCTATTCTTTTTACTTTATTATTATTATTATTATTATTATTATTATTATTATTATTATTATTATTATTATTATTATTATTATTATTATTATTTGTAATGACTTTTGCAACTCCTGTTACTGGTAATTGTATGGTTTTCCCTTTAGATACAGAGGTCTTTCACTTCAACAAATTCTTCATATTTTAGAGTCGGATGACATGCATGACATGCTGAACCTCCGAGACATAACATCTTTTCGGATGAAGATTCGGGAAAAGGGGATGGAAATGGACAACCTTACAGGGCGCCAACTTACCAGTCATGTTGAAGTAGTTTTTACAGATAATACTCGACTTGGTGAAGATGATGTGACAACTCTGTCGTTACAACTGCGTTACGTGTAACGGGGTTCAGCCTGTTTTTAATGCCGAGCAAAATTTCCAAAATGAAACAGAAAGTACTCGTTCGTATGAATTAGGAGAATATTAGCAAGCACATGAAACTTACTGATCAAATGGACCAGGATATCTCATATTATAGAATTAGAATCAAGTCCAAAAAGTGGTGGTTAGCGCCTCTCTCTTGGGTGATTGATGTATCGTACGAATCGCATGGCTAATGTTGAGAAAAGCCAGAATAGGCATCTCACACTTACAATTTGCAAGATATATTGTACAAACTTATTTGCAAAATTATAAAGCCAACCTATTAGATGCAGTACTTCCAGCCATTTCTGAGTCCAGCAGTCAACAACACCATGTAAGCGATAACGTTTGTCTTTATGGGAGAAACCACTTAGTGGTTCGGTTTAAGCGTAAACGTTGTGCAAGTACACTGTGTTCAAACACAGTACCTACAAAATGTTTCAAATGTACCATGGGTTTGTGCGCCTACCAACTTTTTTTTTCGATTTCCATAAAGTCCCATAAATATTGGGCTCCATAACCTGACATTTCCATAGTCCAAATACTGTGTTTATTTTTGTGTTCTAAAGTGTAACAATTTCTTAGACAATAAATGTATCTTTTCTTTTCCATATGTGTTAATAATTTAACAGGGCATCCACTTAATCATGATATACGAAAGTACTTAAACGCCTAGCGTGTTCATATGATCACGGGGCAACCCAACAAAACCGCTTACGTCACGAACTCAAAATTTCTCCTAAATGGTCTTTACACCTAAATAACTCAAAATTAAAAATTTCACCGAAAATAAAAACAAAAAATAATTTCGGCGTTAATGGATTAATTTAGTGTCCCTAACATTCTGATATTTCGTCACTAGTTTATATTCTTTTCTTTCGTTGGGTATACGAGGAGGAGTGGGTCTTTTAAATCCACTTGACGTCTACTTTTAACACCCATATTACTATTTTGCATCCATCTGTGAACCATCCCAGGGGAAATTACTCACAAACTGGATAATTAGGACAAATTATCTTCCATTTGCCAGTCATACTATGTATCATTTTCCTGCAATACCAATCTACTTGTATTCTCTATTTCTCCTTGTCTAAAATTTAATTTCATTACAACCTAACTCGTCCATCGGTTTGAGCTGAAACTTTTTCTTTATTGTGTCATGTTAGGCTCAGCTAGAAAATGTCTCATCCGTAATCTTTCTCTTCCCGATCAATAAGATGAACAAGGAGAATAGGGATGAGATAATGTTCTCTGACGCATATTTTCCGTCTCATACTATTCAATCTTGCTAATTCTTTCCCTATTACACAACTTATCACTACATTGTTGCATTATTCCTTCGCTATTTAGTGACGGATATCTTGTAGATCTCGGGGATGTTCTGTTAGAGCCTTCACTATTTCGTCGAAAGAGAGAGACGTCTTTCTGCTTCTCTAGTCTCTACGCTGGCAGCCTGCTATACAGTACGCGATATGACTAACTGCTAATTCACTGTCTTCCCTCTCTTTTTCAGTTGTGAATGTGCTCGAGGACTTTCTCTTCTCTCAGTCGCCGCATTATAGGGTCAGTCGCGCAATGTGGGAAGAACCTTCTGTATTTTATTTAGCAATTTTATTTTTATATATATATTTATAAGGCAACTAACACACTAAACCTTCAATTAAATACTTTCTGATTATAAATTAAATACTTTAACTAAAATATTTTAAATGTATATTTCAATACCATATTTAATTGACTTAGCTGTCCTCTTTTCCCAAATAATACCTGTTCTTTTACAGGTTATGGAGTCGATCTCTGGCAAATGCACTTTCAACTGCTTTAGTTTTAATAGATGAGTTTAGAGAGGATTCTCAAAAGATATTATTTTACAAGCATTATTTCGGAAAAAAATATTTTTTTATAACGAGTTAAGTTCCTGGAGATGTTTCCCATTTGTCTGGAGAGATTTTTACAAAGCACTTCTCCTCCTTTCTTAAACTTAAAGAAATATTCTGGAAATTGCCTCACTGATTTTCGAAATTTTCCTCTATGAGTCCGTACTCTTTGTAGTACCGGTACATATTGGTTTTCAACACTTTCCTTCTTCAATACATTGTTGTAGATCCACGTCTTTGAAACATATGAGAGAATGTTATCTTTATGATTTTTAGTTCTTTCTTTGATAGCATTAATGTGATGGTTGTTTTCCTTCAGAGTGTTGTTTTTCCAGAGTAATATTCTTAGCTTATTTAGCTTGTTTTACACAATGTTATGTTTAGGTTCTTCAATAGCTCGTGACAATTTTCTTGTTGTGTCTTTCTCCTTTGATTAATAGTCTCCTTATGTCGCGGGTTTCTTTTCATTGGAAATTTCCTTTTACGGTTTGATGTTCTAGCCATATGGTTTGGATTCTGATTTTTTTTTGGCCTTTTTCTCCACCACCTAACTTTTGGAGTATATTTCCTACCTTGTCAAATCCATGGTTCTGGGTACTGATGCAAAATATGACAGATGGGCCGTCTTACGTCGTACTTCGATCTTGAATACTTCGATGTTTTATTATGCCTGTTGGTGTAACTAGGCGATAATATATTCTCACGAACACTACATCGATTCTGGGGTTTGTAGATTTGTTTACTTTTACACTTTCTTCTGAAAACCCATCTTCTACCATCCCATTCAAACCTATTGAACTTTATTTTCCTATGGACTGCAGTTACAATGGGTTTCGTTTTATCAAAATAGATTAAGCTAATGAATCTACTTTCTAGATCTTTCATTTCGAGATATTTCGTATTAATACTGTGACGGTATTGATTTTTAAAATTAGTCCCAAGCGTAATTTCATACTCGTTAGATGAGACATTATAATTGCCACATCAAACTAGCGGTTGATTTTTGTTTCAAAGTGTCGGTGAATTGACAGGATACAGGGATTATCGGAATTCGATCCGAAGCATCTTTTAAGTTTTCCCTTCGCTAGGTATTAGCTTTGGTCTCAATATTGAGGTTTTCGAGTCTGTATCAATAATCGTAGTTGTTAGTTGTCCAATGATTCAATTTTTTATTGTGGGGAGTTTCTACGTGTTAAATCCGAGTCTGTAGAAATTGCAAAATTCTTGTTGCTGTATTTTATTGAGTTCATTTTCAGATATTCCTGTAGCCTGGTGCTGGTATCTTCTCTCTCTAACTGGTTGCTGGGATAAAATTCTACCTTGGGTTTAGACGAACGTAATTCTCTGAGTTTGATCATCCCATGTGTTCTTTCGCACTGCATTAAGAAAACTATCCAATCTTTCCATAAAGTATTTTCCATGTAGTAATCACTGGTTAGTTTATATAACACGTCAGATTTTAAACTTCAGTTTCCTTTGAAGACTACACGATGATGCGGTTCAAATTCCACGCTGACGTTTCGAGCTATAGGGGAAAACGCTACTTTGAGAGTGGGTGATTTGTTCAAATGTCATTTTACTTGTTTTTTCATATTCCATTAAAAACCATTGTTATGGTCCCTGACTCAAACATGCTGGAAGGAATTGACATTTTTCTTTTTCACTCCAATTATATATGGAGCTTCCTATGATGAATAAGTCTAAAAATTTCCTTCCAATTCAAACCGCGATCCGATGAATCTGAATAGGAACGCTTGGAACAAAATAAGTTTACTCTTCTTCATCGGAGCTATCTTCGTATTCAATTTCTATTGGTGAAAAAGGTGAACTAGGATTATCTGGTCTCTCTAAGTTATTTAAACATTCCACTGGCACTTGCTATAATTATCTTGGTTCCTCTTGCCCTGACTTTGTGTGTTCTTGCATTTTAGATGCAAATAACCAATTTTCACCAGTGGATTTCCCTTCACACATCGTTGCTCCTAAAGGCTGGGGTATAACTAGGGGATGTATGTTCGTAAGTTATTTGGCTTTTCCTGTTCAATTATGATTTCTCCTTCTTGGGTTGGCATAATCGACTAATCACCTGCTCGATTTTGAAAATCCCCCAGGTTTGAAGTTAAAAAAGTCCCAAATAGTTTTTGTTCACTCCTCTTCTCCTGCGAGTTTTAAAATCCTCGCTATCAATGATGGTTATAGGTGTTAATTCGGCGTTCTTATCCCGTTTCTCCATGTTCTCTTCGAAATTTACTTTAGTCAGCGTTATTAATAATGCATATCGTGTTAGTTGAGTAGCATGTCTTATGTGTTCCCATTGCATAATCTTTTCTTGAATGGCGTTCCGTAACACGACTAAAACTTTCTATTCTGCGGGAGTGTTACTAACGGGAAGTTCATACAGGCTGTTCAAAATGGTTTTAAATTCACACAACGTTTTATTACTCTTCCCTTGAATTCTGTTTATTCTGGTTAGAGAATCCATCTTGAGTTTTTTTAAAGAATGAAGGCTTCTTTGTATCTGTTCATCCATTAGTATTATCTCCCCCTTTTCCGTGGTTGCCATCTGTTCGACTAATTTCCATCACTACTAAAGAGTTGTTGCTCACCACTATCGCTTCACATTGAAGCTTTGTTTTCTATGCCAATTTTCTCTTTGTTCTTCTCAGAATTTATTTTGGTCAGCTACGATGTTGAGTCAGTCTATGCTAGTTGTGAGCATTGTTCATATCTTTCCATTGCTTTTGTGTGTCTATTACATCCTCCACAAATACAGCAAAACCTTGGTTTTCCATGGGTGCATGGCAAACAGGTTGATAATTTTAAATAATGTAAATAATGCGCATCGCTTCTTTACGAAGTTCTAGGTCTTCTTCATCCGTCTGGTTATTAAACATTTCAGATAGTCCATCCTGAGACCGTTTAAGCATGAGAACCCTTAACGGGGTTGAAAACTTATTCCAGTTGTTAATTAGTGTGTCGAGTTGTTCATTGCTTAATTTGGTTTCTCTTTCTGCATTATTTTCATATATTAGACCCTGTTTCGTTGCTACTGATTGGTGATTTCGTAAAACCATGGTATCTCTTCAATTTTGATTTTCTGTGGCAATTTCTCTTCGCTCTTCATTGTATCCTGGGTTGTTGATGTATTGTGGATTTCGCTCGTGGTTCCAATCCTCTCCTCTTGTGAGATATTGACTTCTGTTTGCTGTAGCCTAACGTCATCTGTTGCTCCATTCCACGCTCTTTTGGATATCATGTCTTCTTGTTCAGCAAATTCCTTTTCGTACGTATGCATGCTGGTTGTGAAAATTCTACATCTATCTCATCATCCACATCATTTATCGGGGTATATCTGTATCTGTTGCCCTATGCGTGTGTTTCATACCGGTTTGTGTTGATTTATCTTCATAGTATGTGATTACTTGTTAAATTAGTCTCAAATACTTTTTATATTTTTTTCTGAATATTCCCACATATGGCTGTTACAAGGTGGCTAGCTCCGTAGGAAAGATACATCTTTGGATATCATCCAATATTTCATCCAGATTTACCCATTCCGCACCAATCTTATCTACATCTTCCATTATCCATTTTATTCTTCGTTCCCCGTCTTCCTCTTCATCATCGTTAATCTGAGCCTCTTTCCATTCCTTCAGGTTTCGGGTCATGAAGGCATCCACCTTAGCGTGAAGTCACTGCCAATGAACAATAAACCCTTGGATTTTTCTTTACCTACTTTTGTTTCTATAAAACCTAGTAGCTGTTGACTTTGTTGTCGGATTTCGCAGTTTCCGTTTTGTCTGTCTATCTGTTCGGTACGCTTTTTTCTCGGTAATTCGTTCCATTTCCTTCTGTATCTTATTATTCTTTTGGCCGACGTTTTATTTCTTTTTTCCCATTAGTTGCTGCTACGAGTTATGGTCTTTAATTTCAACGTCTTTTTCGCACTGTTCTATCGTCAAAATGGAATTTTGGGTTGGCGATGTTCTGTACATGATAAACTTGAGAAATGACAAGAGACTGACACAGACTGACATCTTATCTGTACACCTTTGATTTTTACTTGCAGCTTATACTTAATCAACACAATTAAATTAATTGACCACCTCAAATGCCTTTGGCCTTTAATATTTATAGGTAACTAACTGATCATATTAGAATTTTAATTTTAGTAAACGACTTTGCACATGCGTAATATGTTACGTTTTCCTGGACGTTAATGTTCCACTTAGTCTGTTTATCTTTTAGTTTCAATTACTTGATATCTATTTGTCTTTTTCCTACCCTATATTCTTCTAAATTTCGTTCTCTATTCGGTTAAGGGCTCTACTTACATTTGTTCTTACATTTTAGCTATAGATTTTTTTATTTGGGTCATCTTTAATAGCAGTATAGTTGACTCATAGTTGGTGGTTAGTCAGAGCAGTCCGTTAATATCCTTCTATATGCTTTGCTCCTATTCTTATATTATCGTCTTACTGTATGTACACGTTTTATTTTATTGCCTACTAATTTAATTATTTTTTTATTTTTATGTGTTCTCCTGCTAGATTTATTGCTCCGCAGCATTAAATTATATAATAATTAATATAATAATTAATATAATATAATAATATAAAAAACGTATAGTGATTGTTGTAAAAACACAATAGATAATAAGAAATAAAAATTGAATTATAATAATAATATAAAATAGGATCCATTTCTGCAAAATGTGCGCTCACTAAAATGTTCATTTTGAATCATTTTATTTTCAGTTCCTAAAATTTCTAGAAAAAGTTCATTTTTGAATGATTCAATTTTCATTGTTTTTATACTTAAATGATTTTTGAACGTTTAAAAATGTTTTATACATTTTGAGAAAATACCTCTGAAAATGTCTGCATTAAAACCGTCATTTTACTATACTACTGGTGGCTTACTGTACTTCTCAAACCGCATCAAATAATTTCTAACTCAGCACCACAAGTTATGAAAACAACTTGTGACAGGTTTAATTCCATTTCATTTTATACTTGAGAGTAGAAACTTTTCACTCGCCCTAAATATCTCTTTCTATTCACATTGACATTTCACAATAAGTAATTTTTTTTAAATGTGTTAAAGCAGCCTAATTTTTCAGGTTGTTCTGGATAGTTTGTGTAGCATCATGCGTTGGAGCAACAGTTGTAATCATCTTAAAATCTTGGGTAAAATTTCAAGACAATGCAACTGTAATAACTATTCAAAGAAATCGACATGAATGGAAATTCAGATACCCTTCTATTATTATGTGCAAAGATCCAGTAACCAACACTAGAAAAGCCAAGAAATATGTTGAGAAGTAAGTAATAATATACAAAATATGCATCATTTGTAAGTGTTAATTGAATATTTACCGTTGCCGGCACATATAAATTTTAACGTTCTGAATATTACAATTTCTAAATGTATTTTTTATGATATTTCTATTTTACTCACTTTTTTTTTTACAAACAGACCTAAGTTTACGTGAATATATTATTAATAATATATGCAAATATCTCGTTCGCATACGAATTAACAAGGAAATATGACTTACAAGTTTATCTTCTACAAAATTTAAGTTTTCCATACACATACAAAAAGCAAAACTTTAACATTTAGCGTACTACACCATTTGAGTGTTTGGTTACTAGTATGTAGAAGGATTTTACTTCGTACCTAACAGATTTGTTTTTATCACACTTATAAATTTATATATGATTGTTGTTGCGTATATGTATCATGAAGAATATATGAGGCGTTCAGCGTTGTAAAAGTGAATTTAGTAAAACTTGTTTGGTGAAAAAGCATTTTACGCTTTGTTCCTAAGGCCAATGTTAACAAATTATTTTTCTATCAATTAAATCTGGGAGCACTTATGTCGGTAGGTAATCTGCTTGCACTGCTCAAAATGATATAGAGAACTTGGCTGATCGTTGCCTTATCGGTGTGACAGCACAATGAGAAAGTTGAAGATCGCTGATTTACGAATAGAAATATCAAAGCAAACAAATAGCAAATTGCCAGTAATATTTTCCTCTGTTCCATGTCTTCATTTTGTGTTTTATCACAGTTGTTATTGAGTTCACTACAGAACTTGCATCACGTCTGTATCATAGCTTTAAGAAGTTATGTAATTATTGTTTATTAGATTTCAACTTTTCAAAAGTGTGAGAGTGAGATAACATACGTGACGAGAGGGCCAAACATTGCTGTGGCAACGAACTGAGCCACATATGTGTAGATGCATTACAATATAAGCATCTTTCTACGCCGTGTTGATTCTGAATATTTTCCGAAACTTTCCACATATTTAAATCGAAAAGTTAACCGAATAAGGATGTCTTAGGGAAATAGGGCATACGAGGGTGAAATCTTACGGAAAAGGTCAAAGTGGATCACCTCTAGTTGTAGGGATTCTCGGTATGATCCCCATAAGAGCTATATGAAACTGTTCTCCTCCAAACCTGCCTTTACAAAGTAAAGTTGTTCCGGTGCCAGGCTCACTCCCCTGATCCTGATTGTAGGGATGAGAGTAACCGCAGACAAGATACATAGCTAGATCCTTATTTATTTTGTTTTACCAAGTACCTCGTTATAACTTACCGAAAAAAAGGGCAGTAACTGGCAGGATTTCTCTTTGGCATGCAATGTTTAGGTCTACTCGAAAAAGAAAAAATAAACTCAATGGACCAAACTGGCATGGTAGTGTAACAGTCAAGACTTGAAACTGAATTGTACCAAAAAGCTTCCACAAATTTCTAAAATAAAAGTCCCATAGGGTGTTGGACCGCTGATATTATTTGATTATTTTGATGCAGATGCTTTAATAACTGCACAGTTAATATTTTTATGTAATTCAGGGGCAGAGAAGTCAGTAACGAGGTGACTGTATCGTAATACCCAGCCCTTTAAAAATCCTTAAAACTCCTGATTATATTCTCTTCATTCGGTTATAATATGTTTAAAGTTTGAAATTCCCCACAGTATCTAAATTACTATAACATTTCTAACGATTTGTTAAATAAAATCATATTTAAAAAAAATAGGGACTTAACGACTCGTAAATACACTTTCGTTACAAGAATAAAGTTCAGTTCACTGATACAAATAGGGATTTGCAGACTTCTGAATTGCTACTTGACTATTTTCATAAAAACAGATTTAGCAGAAGTCCTTACGACAATTGGACAGATGTCAGAAAATTTGTTTTAGAGCCAGTATCGCCAGACTTGCAAGGAGGTATAAAAAGTAGCCAGGGAAATGTTAACGTCTCTTTTAAAATACAGCTTCCACGGTGAGAACAACTACTGTGTATGAGAACTGTGATTGACCCTCTTAAAAGGCTTATAACGCCGTGTAACTAAAAAAAACACAATACGTTTACGCCAAATGTTAGCGAACACATTTATTTTATAGACATTAAATTCTTTTCAGTTACAGAAATGTCCATCTTGTCCACTTTTCACAGTCAATTTAAGATGTCGAACAATACTGAAGTAATAAAATGGCTTCGTAAGTTATCAGAGGGTTTAAAATTCTTATTTATATCTTTATTCAAAGAAGCACGACGTATTAAATTAAACATTAGGTTGGTGAGAATGAAATATCATTGTGTGTTACTTATAGAATAAGTCGCTAAAGTACCTAACTAATCAAAGAAGTTGCCTTCTGCAAACACAAACTTTTGCTACCACTAAGCAGCGATTGGATTCCGTGGAATGGAAATTTAGAATGTGCAATGTGAAGAAGGTTTTAACTGCACGCTGAGCATTTCGACATGAGAAGTGTTCTTCCTTCGCAAGAAATGCTCGAGGTCTGTGGTAGATGTGAGTAAAGGATACGGTGGATGAGGGAGAACTTGATACTTCAACTCATTTAGGATGTGCAATAATCAACATATTCGTCTGCTTTGGCGTTAACATGAGAACGCATGTCCTTTGAATATTTCAGTACTTTTATGAAGAAAGATTTCATGGAGATCAGGATTGCAACGGTACACAGTGACGGTTTCGCTTTTAGGAGAAAGACATAATGGATGAACCCTACTGTACACCACCACATCCGTAACAATATCTAGGGATTTTGGAAACTGTTCTAGTCTTTGATCAAGATTCAGCCACTGTTGTGACCTTTTTATAATTGCAGTGGATCATTTTCTATCAATAGGGGCAATCCGTTAAAGGTAACTTACAAGGTTATTCCTTTCACTCACCTATACGGTGATTCTTGTTGGCCGATGTCAACAAAACACCAAGAGTTCACATTTTTAATCTTAAGATTCCACCTGACTGCCGAAACAGTGATATAGCATATTGTTAACTCATCTACAGTTGCTCTCAGCGGAGCTCAAGTAGTTTGGATCCTGTTTAAAGCTCTAGATCCAAGTCTTCTATAAACTTCTTTAACGGAATGCGAGACCGCAAACCAACCAATCATCTGCAATGACATGATCATTTTACGAATGGATCCCTTCCAAGGTGTCCCTTAGAAGCTTATCTGAATATGATATTCATCGGTAAAAAAGTCGATCAGTTTATATTGTAATCCTATGTCCCCAAAAAATATGACAACATAATTCGTTCTGAAAATTTAATGTATTCATTCTCCATTCCTGGATCATATGCACTATTCTGCATATTCTTCATGGTGCATTTTCATGTTACCCCTTTAACAATGTATTTTCTCCTGACTGTTTACTCTTGCCTGCATGTTGAGCAGTAGATTTTCTGATCTCAGACCAATGGCTTTAGTTCATCCTCGTGTTGTGTTTGCTGAGGTGGTTCTCATCCTATACCAATAAACATTTCATTCGTACCAATCTACTAATGTTCTTAGGAGGTCAATGAAACTAAGGAATATATATTTTTATCTGTGTGTAAGAAATACGATGTCATGTGAATTTATTATTTGTGGCATGTTGTATCTATAACCAGGGATTAAAGAATCATTAACACCAAACCGAGTATGATACTTTGCTGACCTAAATAGTAGACATATGTATTTAAAAATGCATTTCTAATAATGGCACATCATTGTCAGATCTACTGCCTAGTTCAGAAAATAGTTTTCGAGAACTATTTTAATTCTCTGTATTAATAATTGTGGAATTACTTATGCAGTATATATTTAAATAGATTGATAAACGGAGTGTTGCAAGTAATATATAATTATATAGTTGATCACTTACTTTATTTATTATGGTTCTCGTAATATATGAATGCCAGCAGAGAGAAGGGTTGATGCATGATGTTATTAATTAACTGCTGATGGTATATAAGTGTTCCCTAAGGGAGTTAAATTTTGTAATGTGCTTCTTCATTGTTAATAAATATATTTAGAAAAAAGGAAATTAACCTTGTTTATAGTCAACTAGGAATGTCAATTATAGACTGCATATATATATTTACATAATTTATCCTTAAAGTAATGAGACTGGCAGCCGCGCGGCACTCCAGACTCCAGCAGCGCAAACCCAGAACGGGGATTTGAGGTGGGGGATCTAAGTTTAGTAACACTCCGGGCTGCAATCGAATCCGACCTCTGACACAGTAAGCCGTGGCGCAAAACCCGCCTTTAAGTTTTTGTCATAGCTGTAAAAGTAAGAAATAGAGCGGTCGCTGGAGCAGTGGTCGCTCCAATGGTGATTTAGTGAGGATAAGAATGGACCGGAGACCGTTAAGACATGGATCGGACTCGGCACACTTCAACGAGTGATATGGACTAAAATGTGGCCAAAGTGAAAAATCTGCTGGACACCGAGAGTCGTTCTCTCAGTGTCTTCAAAGGTCTCCCATCTGCTCTTGAACTGAATGAACCATAGAAAACCTGGACTCTTGACAGTGCGTCGCCTTAGTAGGCCTTCTTTGGCCAAGGTAAGCGTCTCGGAAGAGGTTTCCAACAGATGGAAGCAAAGTTTAGTTGCGTAACGCTACTCCAGCGAACCCTCCCTTTCTTACGTTCTATGCCTTGACGAAAACTCAAAACCGCACGTGATCCTGACTGCGTCAGAGTTCGGGCGCGACTCCCGCAGAGTGTGATGTTTAGCTTAGGCTACCTGCCAAGGAGTGCGCTGCTAGCGACTGGAGCGCCGTCCGGCGGCCAGATTCATTACTTTAAGGACAAACCCTGTTTGTAGGGTCCCATGAGTAACCTGCGCCCTGGCCCTTTACATCCATGCCCCTCATCGTAATCATTTACATCTACGATTTTCAAATGTATAAACTTATGTGATTCCTGATTCGTTACATGTAGGCTTTGAAACGTCATAAGGAGTTAACTTCTTGGGGGCTAAATTACTTAAATTTCCTAGAGGATTGACGAATAGCATTGATATGTTTGCAATGGCACTTTAAATTTTTATAGTGATTAAAAAAAAATGAAAACACTTCCACCGAATTGCGCGCCAGCAGAGGCGGAACTAGTATGGTTAACTACTCGACACCAAATTTTCGCCTCGCTCTCAATTTTCATCAGCATTCGTAAACTTACCAAACGGCCAGCTCCAAACATGTTTCAAGGAGGTGATCACCATTATCGCGATGGGCAGTTTTCTCCTTGCCATAGTTTTTAAATAATCACATACACTAAAGACAATATAACTAAAATGTTTACGTAACACTTCCAACTTTAACAAAAGTAAATCTAATATCCCACTTCAAATTGCGTGAATAATACATAATAATCACCATGATTGTACTCCACACACTATGATATCCTACTGAAGAATTGCTATGACACGTTCCAGTGAGAAAGTAGAGAGCGCACGCCGTGAACTTGGCCCCCACTTTAAGCACTAACGATAAAATTAGTGTCAATCGTTAGCGCATCGTTAGTGCATCTTAGTGCACCAACCCCTAACGTTAATGCTTAATTAGTATAGGAGCTAAAACTAAAAAACCTTTGGGGGGCCAAGTTCATGCTGCCCCCGCACTTCAAGCAAGAACGAAATAACGAGTGCCATTCGTTAGTGCATCGTTAGTGCTTCCTAGTGCACCAACCCGTGACGTTAGTGATTCATTAGTGTAGGCTCTAGAGCCAAAACAATGGTACACGCCACACTTCAAGCAATAAGGAAAGGAATAGTGCCATTCGTTAGTGCATCGTTAGTGCTTCACTATTAGTGTAGATATAGCTAATTATAAGTCACGAAACTCCCATAAGAAATGCAAGGGCAATTTCTCATTGCGTTAAATTACCGCCATATTCGAAAGCACTATTGACCTCTTCTACTGCAATCGTTAGTGCATCGTTAGTGCTTCTTACTGCAAAAACCGCTAAGGTTAGTGCTTCATTAGTGTAGGAGTTATAAATAAAAACATTTGGGGGGCAAGTTCACGCTGTCCGCCACGTCAAGCATTAACGATAAAAATAGTACACATTCGTTAGTACATCGTTAGTATTCTAGAAAACACTTATAGTTTCGTTAGTGCTTTAATATTAGTATGGTTATGGCTAATTACATATCACGAAACTCCCATAACAAATGCATGAGAATTATTCATTGCGTTAAATTAACGCCAAATTCAAAAGCACTAATGATCTCTTTTAGTACAATCCTTAGCGCATCGTTAGTGCTTCTTAGAGCACCAACAATAACATTAGTGCTTGAATAGTGTAGGAAATACAAGTGAAAAACCCTTTCGGCCAAAAGTGAACTTGCCCCCAACTTTGAGCACTAACGAAAAGATTAGTGTTATTCGTTAGTATATAGTTAGTGCTTTTAGAAAATACTAATAGTTTCGTTAGTGCTCTCACTATTAGTGTATATATAGCCAATTGTAAGTCACGAAACTCCCATAAGAAATACATGGAGAATTTTTCATTGCGTTAAATTACCGCCAAATTCAAAAGCACTAATGACTTCTTGTATTGCAATCGTTAGAGCATAGTTAGTACTTCTTAGTGCACAAACCCTAACGTTAGTGTTTCATTAGTGAATGAGTTATAAATGAAAAACATTTGGGGGCAAGGTCACGCTGCCCCTCACTTCAAGCATTAACCGTAAAAATAGTATCATTCGTTAGTGCATTGTTAGTATTCTAGAAAACACTTATAGTTTCGTTAATGCTTTAATATTAGTATGGTTATGGCTAATTACATGTCACGAAACTCGCATAAGAAATGCATGGGGAATTTTTCATTGCGTCGAATTACCGCCGAATACAAAAGCACTAATGACTTCTTGTAGTGCAATCGTTAGTGCCTCGTTAGTGCTTCTTAGAGTACCAACCCTAAGGTTGGTGCTTCATTAGTACAGGAACTACAATAAAAAACACTTTGGCTCTAGCGTGAACTTGGCCCCCACTTTAAGCATTAACGAAAAGATTAGTGCCATTCGTTAGTATATCGTTAGTGCTTCTAGAAAGATACTAATAGTTTCGTTAGTGCTTCACTCTTGGTGTAGATATAGCCAATTGTAAGTCACGAAACTCCCATAAGAAATGCATGGGGAATTTTTGTTGCGTTAAATTAACGCCAAATTCAAAAGCATTAATGATCTCTTTTAGTACAATCCTTAGTACATCGTTAGTGCTTCTTAATGCACCAACAATAACACTAGTGCTTGATTAGTGTAGGAACTACAAGCGAAAAACCCTTTGAGCCAAGCGTGAACTTGCCCCCCCCACTTTGAGCACTAACGAAAGATTAATGCCAATCGTTAATACATCGTTAGTTCTTCCAGAAAATACTAATAGTTTCGTTAGTGCTTTACTATTAGTGTAGATATAGCCAATTGTGAGTCACGAAACTCCCATAAGAAATGCATGGGGAATTATTCATTGCGTTAAATTACCACCAAATTCAAAAGCACCAATGACTTCTTGTAGTGCTATCGTTAGTGCATCTTTAGTGCTTATTAGTGCACCAACAATAACATTAGTTCTTGATTAGTGTAGGAACTACAAGTAGAAAACCCTTTGAGCGTAGCGTGAACTTGGTTCCCCCAGTTTGAGCACTAACGAAAAGATTTGTGCCATTCGTGAGTGCTTCCAGAAAATACTAATAGTTTCGATAGTGCTTCACTATTAGTGTAGATACAGCCAATTATAAGTCACGAAACTCTTATAAGAAAAAGATGGGGATTTTTTCATTAGGTCAAATTCTCACGAAATTTAAATGCAGTAGTGATATCTTCCAGTGGCATCGTTAATGTTTCGTTATTACTTGCTAGTGCACCAAGACCGAACATTAATGCTTCTCATCGTGAATGCTTTTATTGGCTAGCGTATAGTTAGCTTCCCCTAAGTTTTACTTTCTACCGTCCATACTGTTGATGCACTAATGTTTAGAGTTCTGTAATAAGAGCTACCAACACTACACTATACTATAATCATTACACTATATGTGATTATTAGTGCTTTTCAATATGTGGGAAGTTTACAAAATGAGAAATGCTAAGTGTCTAAATTTAGCCCCGCACGATTCTCAAGTGCTAGTAAAACTATTTACATGTTTAGTGCTTAGTAATTGCACATTATTACACTAAACACTAACGATAGTACTATCATACTATAGAAGTTATTAATGGCTAACTTTATTAGGCTAACTTTATATTTTTTAACTTTTACACAATTTTTTAGTAATTGTGCCACAAAAGTTGGACTAATACTAGTGAGTTGTGCATTAGTAGAGCTCTATTAAACACTGATTGCTGTCATAGTTTAGGAGTTATAAGTGAATAACACACTCGGAGCTAAATTTAAATTTATCGAAGTTTACAATAATTGTCTCACAAGGGTGGAATAAATCAAAGGTTAGTCCAGCGTTAATACTCCAAAAAGTCTAACGTTAATGCTACCTTAGCTCTAACGTTAATGCTATCTTAGCTCTAACGTTAGTGAAGTTGTAGTTTGGGAATTATTATTGAATAACTCGGACGATACTGAATTTCAAAATATCGAAAAACACTAATTTTCAAACAAAGGCAGGACAAACGCTAAAGGATAGTGCATCCTTAACGCTTCAAAAAATAATAAGTACTAACGTTAGTGCTATCATATTTTTGGACTTATTAATGAAAATTCAACCCGGTCTAACTTTAGGTTTTTCAACTTAAACAGTTTTACCCTAATTGTAACACAAAAGTGTGACAAACACAAGCGCTTACAGCATTGCTAGAGCTATAAAACATTACGCATTGTGGTTAGTGATTTCACGAATAATCCGGATAGAATTAAATTTATATTTTTGAACTTCACTCTAATTGTCCCACAAAGGTAAGATAACCACCAAAGATTAGAGACTGTTAGTGCTCCATGAAACACTAATCACATAACGTCAGTGCCGTCACAGTTTAGGAGTTTTACCAAATAACTCGAGCGGGAATAACTTCAGGTTTTTCAATTTTTACACAATTATTGTAAAATTCGATAAATTTTAATTGACTTTCGTCCGAGATATTCACTGATAAATCCTAAACTATAATAGCACTATCGTCAGCGCTTAGTATTTTTGAAGCATTAAAAAAGCTCGATCCTTTAGCGATTATCCTACCTTTTGATTGACAATTATCGTAAAATTCGACAAATTTAAATTTAGGCTCTTGCGTGTTATTCGTTAATAACACTTAAATTATGATAACACTAGCGTTTGTGCTTATTCAGCGGAGGACTAAACGCTGGTTTTGTCAATTTCTGTCAGACAATTAGTGTAAAATTGTACAAAATTTAAAAATCTAAAGTACCCTCCTCCCCCGAGGTATTCATTTTTAATCCCTAAACTAAGATAGCAGTAAAATTAATGCTTAGTGTCTTTCGGAGCACTAACGATTAACTAATCTTTGACGTTTATTCAACCTTTCTGCGATATTTATTGTAAAATTCGGAAAAAAAATTAATATAGCACACAGTGAGTTATTTACTTATATCTTTTAAACTATAATAGCGCTAACACCAATGCATCGTGTTTCGGGAAGCAATAACGATGCACTACTTTTTAACGTCTATCTCAGCTTTGTAGGTCAATAATTGTAGAATTAGAAAAATTTCAATTCAGTCTTGCAAATAATATTCACTAATACAGAGTTGAAACAAAGCACTAACGTTAGAGTTTAGTGTACTAATGGGTACTAACGATGCACTAAACATCTCAAACGTTTTTTTTAGTATTTCAGATGCGTGCGGGGCTAAATTCAGACACGCAGCATTTTGCATTTTGTAAAATTCTTCCACCAAATTTAAAAGCACTAATAACTATATACTAGTGTAATGGTTGCTATTACGTTCGGGAATTTAACGCAATGAAAAATACCCCTTGCATTTCTTATGGGAGTTTCGTGACTTGCAATTGGCTATATCTACACTAAGAGTGAAGCACTAACGAAACTATTAGTATCTTCTAGAAGTACTAACGATGCACTATCGAATGGTAATAATCTTTTCGTTAGTGCTCAAACTGGAAGACCAAGTTCACGCTTGGCCCAAAGGGTTTTTCACTTGTAGTTCCTACACTAATGAAGCACTAACGTTAGGGTTGGTGCACTAAGAAGTACTAACGATGCACTAACGATTGCACTACAAGAAGTCATTAGTGCTTTTGAATTTGGCGTTAATTTAACGCAACAAAAATTCCCCATGCATTTCTTATGTGAGTTTCGTGACTTACAATTGGCTATATCTACACTAAGAGTGAAGCACTAACGAAACTATTAGTATTTCCTAGAAGTACTAACGATGCACTATCGAATGGTAATAATCTTTTCGTTAGTGCTCAAACTGGAAGACCAAGTTCACGCTTGGCCCAAAGGGTTTTTCACTTGTAGTTCCTACACTAATGAAGCACTAACGTTAGGGTTGGTGCACTAAGAAGTACTAATGATGCACTAACGATTGCACTACAAGAAGTCATTAGTGCTTTTGAATTTGGCGGTAATTTAACGCAATGAAAAATTCCCCATGCATTTCTTATGGGAGTTTCTTGACTTACAATTGGCTATATCTACACTAATAGTGAGAGCACTAACGAAACTATTAATATTTTTTGGAAGCACTAACGATATACTAACGAATGGCACTAATCTTTTCGTTAATGCTTAAAGTGGGGGCCAAGTTCACGCTAGACCCAAAGTGTTTTTTATTGTAGTTCCTGTACTAATGAAACACTAACGTTAGGGTTGGTGCACTAGGAAGTACTAACGATGCACTAACGATTGCACTACAAGAATTCATTAGTGCTTTTGTATTCGGCGATAATTCGACACAATGAAAAATTCCCCGTGTATTTTTTATGGGAGTTTCGTGACATGTAATCAGCAATAACCATATTAATATTAAAGTAGTAACGAAACTATAAGTGTTTTCTAAAAGCACTAACGATGCACTAACGAATGGCACTAGTGATTTCGTTAGTGCTTGAAGTGGGGGCAGCGTGAACTTGGCCACCAATTTTTTTATAACTCCTACACTAATGAAGCACTAACCTTAGCGGTTTTTGCAGTAAAATGCACTAACGATGCACTAACGATTGCAGTAGAAGAGGTCAATAGTGCTTTTGAATTTGGCGGTAATTTGACGCAATGAGATATTCCCCATACATTTCTTATGGGAGTTTCATGACTTATAATCAGCTATACCTACACTAATAGTGAAGCACTAACGAAACTTTTAGTATTTTCTAGAAGCACTAACGATGCACTAACGAATGGCATTATTCCTTTCCTTATTGCTTGAAGTGGGGGGCAGCGTGTACCATTGTTTTGGCTCTAGAGCCTACACTAATGAAGCACTAACATCACGGGTTGGTGCACTAGGAAGCACAAACGATGCACTAACGAATGGCACTCGTTATTTCGTTAGTGCTTGAAGTGGGAAGTAACGTGAATTTGGCCGCCCAAAGGTTTTTTACTTGTAGCTCCTACACTAATTAAGCACTAACGTTAGGGGTTGGTGCATTTAAAGCACTAACGATGCACTAACGATTGACACTAATTTTATCGTTAGTGCTCAAAGTGGGGGGCCAAGTTCACGGACGCAGAGAGCGCGACATTTTACAGTGCGTACAAATTCCGTTTGAGCTGTTCCCGTCTCTAGTTATTCTCATTTTTATTCAATATTATTATGTTTAAATTTATGTTATTATTATCGTTACTACTTGTGGATAAAAAGAAAAAAACGAACTGATTTTAAGATCGCTCTTACTGTCCAAACCGATTCATACTTATTTATATTTAGAAGTAATAGGTGACTGCAACCTAAAAATTACACTTTTCTGATTGATTTATGGGTAAATGTTGGTGACATGTTGTCATGGTGTGAGAGATTGCTTTAAATCCAAAATAATCTATGCTTACTCCAAAATCAATCATGGATTAATATAATTAAAATGTTAACACAGTTTACGAGCAAATAGATTTTTTTTTTAGAATAAGATCCAAAGAGAATTTCAAAGAGAATATTGAACTCCCTCTAGAGAACCTCATAAAACAGTGAAGTTTAAAATTCAGATATGTTGTTCGGTATGGCTTCTGAGAGAGTGTGCACGCATCAGGACGATCGATGGGTCAGATATCCAAAAATAACTACTTCTGTATTTTGGGACTATTAAAAGTATAAATGGTTGAAATCTGAGATTTGATCTTTCCGCAATCACCATACGTTCACTCCTACCGTCGCTTGAAAGCCAAAAGTGACAGTTTTTAGTCTATTTACTTCATATAGACATTAGAATAATATTTATGTAAACTAAAAATAACGTTAATGTATCAATCAGTATACCATTTTTGTTACAAAATTTATGAGTTTTTGTTCAGAAAATTATACTTATTCAATCAATAACTGCTCCGGGAAATTCCTTCGGCAATGAATGGAAAACGCACAGGTGATGGGTAAAAACGTGGAAGCAGCTGGTAGAAAAGAGGTAGCCATTTCTGATACGATTTGCATCTGAATAGTAGGGATTGCTGTTGTTACTAGCACATTCTGTGAGGTATACAACTTTACCAATCGAACCGATGGTCTAGTTAAAATTCAGCGAGTGGTCAGTGCAGGTCATCGTGAGATCATGGCTGAGCTGATAAACTTTCAATGAGGACAAATTATGTATGAGCGTATGATGGGAGCTTCCGGGTCGAAAGTAGCGGACATGTTTGGTGTATTAAGTGGCAGTCTCGAATATCATGACTGCCTTCGAGTGTTTCGGAAAAACGGCATTATCAAACGACCAGCGTTGACTCAAGTGCGTGTTACGTGACAGAGAGTGACTCATATTAGGTAGGATTGTGACCAAGCAGAAGGTCACCACGGCACCAAACGTTACGGTTGAGCTGATTACAATCCTCACAAACGCTGGTGTCGTCAAAACAGTAAAAAAAAATCCAACAAGCAGGATATTTCTGGCAGATCTGTAGTTCTCAAACAACTAGTGACTGCTGACAATGCTGCTGTACAGAGGCAGTGGTGCAACGCCCATAAAAGCTGGACAATGGGGCAGTGGAAGAGTGTCATGTGGTACGGATGATTATTTTTAAACATTGTTTAAAACTGCTGCCCGAGAACCCCAGCCCAAGCGTACGATACAGACTGTTTGTTACCAAGAATAAAGCATTGCTGTAATTTAGCCATGATTTGGGCAGCTATATTCTGGTACCTTCAACCACCATCACGCTGCATGGCATGTCACTGCCAAAGACTGTGTTACCATTTTGAATGATTAGTTGCATCCCATAGTACAAACGTTGTTCCTAGACGATAATGCCATGTTTTAAGATGAAGGAGCCCCTGTTCATACAGTTCACATCATCCAGGACTGATTTGATGAGTACGAAGATGAAGCGTCACATCTTCCACGACCTTCACAATCATCAGGCCTCAATATCATTCAGCCCTTGCAGTCAGTTTTGCAGATTATTGTGAGGGCCCGCTACCCACCACCGTAAGTTCAGCAATATCTTGCATCTGCTTTCGCGGAAGTCGGGTAAAACATCCCTTTTACAAGCATACGCGAACTATTCCACGTTGACTTCAGGCTATCCTGCGTGCCAAAGGTGGTCGTACACACTATTAATAAAGATAATGTGCAATATTTCATGTGTTTCCATAATATATGAAAACATTGTTAGTTGTTTTGGTTCTAACAAAATATAAGGGAAACTTTGAGGAAAGAACTGATATAATGTAGAGTGCGGAATGAAGAAAGAACAATGGACCCAATTCTATCAATCATAATTTCATATATTGTAGAACAGAATTGGAAAATTTTCGATTAACTCGCAGCACTGATTACCAAGGCTATTTATAAAATGATGTTTCTCACATAAAAGGTGTGTTCCAAAAATAGTGGTCTCAGTACAGGAAATTTGGCAGTTAATATTTAATAAACACACAAATCTAAAAGTCTAGTTTCTTGGAACTTATAGTGTTACGTATTACGATAACGATACCGAATTGAAGAGGGTTGCAGTGGCTCAGCGGTAGAGCGTTTACTCCTGGTGCATGGGATCTCTGGTTCGATCGCAGCTCGTTGCAAGTTAATTATGTTTTAGGCAAACGACGTGTGCGTGGGCTTCCTCCGGGTTCTCCCGTTTCATGTCACTTTCTTCTTTCCACCAATTCATTCGTTTCTCATTATCATCGTCTCCTCTAGCAGGCATAACCATGACGTAAAACTCAAAGATTTCATTTCATTTTTTTCGGAGTAAAAAACATAAAATACAGCATATTTTGGTTTTATTTTTACATAATGTTATTTCGTCTATTCTTCGGTATTATTAATAATATTAATACTTTTTCAGAGAGTATGGAAAACTACCAAAAGCTAATGCAACCATTTATTTGGATTACGTACAGGCAATTGGGAATCTGAATATTAAAAATCTGAAAGAATTTAAGAGATTCAAACATGTGAAATTTGCCAGTAACAACACATTGAATGAGATTCGTCTTCAGGTGAGGGACGTTTGTGCTGATTTTATCAAGATAGTTCTTTGAAATACTATTTTAGAAAGTAGATATACTTGTACGTATAAGATGTCGATGATGTAGCTGCTATAATTTTTATTAATAATATCTACGAAATAGAAATTTGCGTAGGTACTTACAACTAATAAGACAGGTTTATTGTCGTCTCACATTAAGAAATCAAGCGTGGTAAAATTCTTTTTGTTTTTATTTTGTTATGCTTTTCTTCGAATTCTACGTGAAAATTCTATTAGATTAATTTATTTTTATTTCTGTGCCGAAATCTTGTTGAATAGTGTAATTGACCGCAAGCTGCTTTACCTAATAGTTCCGAATGTTCCATCAATTGTTTTTCATAGTCTTCTGGAATATTATATATTATTCTTATCATTAAAGTTTAGTCATTTTGTTGGCTGTATCGATATATTTAAAGGTGCTTTATTGAATTAGGGCCCGTCTAGTGGTAGGAAAGATGATAAGATGCATTTTGATAGAGAGAGCTGGAAATAATCTGCAACCTGAAACGTTACACTGGTTATTTATGGAATATGTTTGTAGATATGAGTAATACTGTTAGTAGGGATAGCCTTCTTATTTTTGTTCTGTATTTTATTTACAGAAGAGTGAGGTTGACATTTTCTTATCGTGTGCACTAGAGACAATTCCGCATGTGTTGATTTCACTCTTTGACATTTCTCATGTATTATCTGAGGAAATAATAATCGTATTTGAGGGAACATTTGCATGAATATTGTTATTAAACCTTGTAGAAGTGTGCAAATTTTCCTTTTTCTATGTGCATTCGTATGCAAGTAAGTTTGAATCTTCTTATAACACATGCAGTACTCATAGACTACATTTTTCAGTACTAATAGGGTATGTTATTCTCATAACTACAATGTTATAATTTTATTTGCATTATATATATATATATATATATATATATATATATATATATATATATATATATATATATATATTTGGTTTTGCTACTATTGAGCTTCCATATATTACGAAGATTGCATTATATATAGCGTCCACCTACATATGACGTCCGTATAGCGGACGCCAGACGACAATCCTCAATATTTTTCTTCTTGTGTGTGTTTCATAGAAAATGATGCTTTTTCTGACTGTTGGTTGGAAAAAATAATATATTTTATTTACCGAAAATGTTCTTCGACGAGTAATAACTTCGATATTTAAAGTTCGTCGGACGTTGAATGGATAACATATTGGAAACCTATATTCTGCTTTTAGTTCGGCCGTTTACCACCTTGGCGCTCGAGTCACAAAGTTTGTATATTTTGTTTGTATACTTCCTTTGGAATTGCTGACTATATGGCATCCGAAGTGTGGCAACAGCGCCAAGTGCCTCAACGCTTGTATCTCCTGCATTCCTTTGTAACGCTTCGGCGCTTGGGAGTAGAAGTGACGGTTTAAAAGTTGGGTAGCCGTTTCGACAACTGTCTTGAGTTGCGTTTTATAATCTTTCTTTGAATTGCAATAAACAAAACCTTAAAATTTGTTTTTCGTAAATAGATAATGTTTTGATAATTTCTGATAGAAAATAGGAAACAAGTTTATGATTTCACTGCCCATGGCTCGTGTTTGTTATTTGGTCTCCCATGATTTACTCTTATACTTTTGAAGCGATTTTGATATGTCAAATCAGATAGATGGATCGATATAGGCTTGTCGTTTTGTATTTTTTTTAAACTTTCAGTTTCTGAAAACAAAGTTGACGATCTTAAAAACTTTCAAATTTACTGACGCATAGGTTCCTTTCTCTTCGATTAACGTCTTTGCATCTCAATCAATTTTATCGAAACTTGCACGATAGCTAAATAAATTAAAATCCTTTTGTATGAATGTGGTCCCATTATCATGACTTTGAAACAGAACGACAAACGTTAGCAAAATTAAATGTTAATAATTGTCCTGCAGAAACTAATTTTCCTACCGGACTAATTTCATACGAAAACAAATCTTTCAGATTATATGTAAATCTATACTTGTCATAAATACTAAAAGTTTGTTTGAAATTTAAATGTCAGTCGTTTTGTTCACTATTTTGATTCAAAACCGTTAGTAGCATTTTCTATCATAATTCAGGTCTACTGAGCGAATTGAATGAAATTTTTAGAATATGTCCAGAACTTAAGAAAATAACGTAATATGCACAGGTACACAACAGAGATGTGACTAGGCTGGGACAACCGGGGTAGTGTCCCTGGGCTCACTAGTTGAATCCCGAATAAACGCAAATCATAATTATATAGTCTACAGTTTAAAGTGTTTAGAGGCTCAGTTCAACTTCTGCTCGGTTCTCTGCTGGGCCTAGTTATGCCATTGTGACAATTATCATTCTCTTAAATGGTTCTTAAATCAAAACGGTGGTCATCATAATATCATAAATATTCACTATTGTATATCCCGTAACTCGGATAATAATTGTTATATGAAAATCAAATTGCAGAATGTATACAGATAAATGAAATAACCTATAGCTATGTCAGTGTTGTTCGTCATTTTGAATAAAATTGTAAACAGTATTTTCTGTCATAATTGATTAGTGATTAGGATCCAATTGAAATAATTTTTTTAGAACATGTGCACCATTTCATTTTAAGTTTTATAAGTATTGATGTCTCGAATCTCAACTCAACTCGACTCGAATTCGAGTCGAGATTCGAGTCTAAGCACATTTTGTAAAATTCGAGACGAGTCGAGACAAATTTATTTCTTGACTCGAATTTCGAGTAGATACTTATCGTAAAAATCTCGACTCGACTCGAATGACTCTAAAATCTTTCTATAATTTTTAATATTATTTTGAAGAAAGTATATGTATGTAGTTAATTCTTCGTAAATAAATACAACTATATAGTATCTGAAACGGCTTGAGTTGGATTGAATGAAAAAGTGAACATGTATTCGAACTGCGCCATGTATTGTTAATTATCGTGAATTGGAAAAAGTTAGAAACGAAAATGGAAGCGCGACTGATTAGCACCAAACATCGCATGAAATATTTGTTGACGTCAAAGCCGCACATCTCAAAACCCTGAAAAAAGATTGCCTCATCAACTATTCTTGTCTTGTCCAAGTCAGTTGCTTCTTGCCATAAATTGTGAAATTTCCTGCAAGTTAGTCAGAATGTTGAAAATTTCCTACATTTTAAATTTATTTCTTATACTCCAGCCGAAACATTATGATCATCTACCTACTATCGATATAAACCCGTTCATGCGACAGCAGCATCACCTGCCGAGGAATGCCTGCTAGTCAGACACACGTACAATGCATGCAGTGTCAGTGAGAGTGCTGCCCGTGTGTAGAATGGAAAAGGCGTGCAATCTATCTTAGTTTGAATGGGAGCTGGTTGTAATTACCCGGAGACTCGGCACGATTATTTTGGGAACTGCAGGATTTGTCGGGTGTTCGAGGAGTGCTGTGGTGGGTGCCTTCAACAAGTGGCGATACGAAGGGGAAACAACGTCCAAACGTCGAGGAGTTGGGCGCCCCACTTCAATACAGATGTCGGACGTCGTAAGTTGGACAGACTGGTAAAACAGGACAGGCAGCGAACTGTGACGGACCTAACATCAGACTTTAATGCTGCGCAAAGTACAAGTGTGTCTGAACGCAGCCTACGACACATCATGTGCAAATGTCAACAACACACATTGGCAACTACGAATGAAACGAAGACGTTACAACCGCCAAAGGACCTTGGCGCAGTGGCAGAGCATTGCATTGTCTGATGAATCCCGATACCTTCCTCATCATGATGATGGAAGGGTGTGAATCCGTCGTGTTTCAAGGGAACAGCTCCTTTTCACCTGTAATGCGGGACGGAGACAAGCTGGCAGCTGTTTATTTATGCTCTGGGGAACATTCATATAAGCATCCATGTGTCCAGTATAGGGATGCGTACGAGTCGAGTCGAGATTTAAGCCTGTCTCGACTTGTATCGAGAAAATGTCTCGACTCGAAAATATGTTTCTCTCTCCACTCGAATAGATTTTGTTTCGACCCAACTCGAATTCGAGACAAGACGTGTCGAAATTCGAGTCGAGACAAAGTATACCAGTTAAAATATACGTACACATCAGCCAGAATTTTATGTCTACCTACCTAATTGTCAGTATATCCACCTTTGACACGGATAAGATCGGAGACGCGTCTTGACAGGAATTCAGAGATCTTTAGTACGTCGCTGGAGAGATTTTTCACCACATGTGCACACACAGATCACCTAAATCCCGTAAATTCTGGGGTGGGGGTCGATGCGCTCTGACGTCATGTTCAATCACATCCCAGATGTGTTAGATTGAGTTCAAATCCAGTGAGTCAGGGGGCCAGCACATCACTTGGAACTCGCCCCTGTGTTTCTAGAACCACTGCATCACACTTCTGGCCTTGTGACTTGGTGCATTATCTTGTCGGAGAATGCCACAACTGTTAGGAAACATTGTCGTCATGCTCACGTGAAGGTTTCCCAGTGCAAAATTAAGCCGCCAACAGCTTGTCTCGGTCCTTCAGTACAGGAGTCAAAGTGCTGTTCCCTTGTAACACGATGGATGCGCACCCCTCCAATCTTCATGATGAACAAAGTATCAAAATTTATCAAACAATGCAACACTCCGACACTGTGTCAAGGTCCAGTGGCGGTGGTCACGTGTTCATTTCAGTCGTAGTTGCGGATGTCGTGATCTTAACATTCGCACATGGATGGGTCGTCGGCTGCGTAGGCCCATCTTTAGGAGTGTTCGGTGCACTGTGTGTTCAGACACACTTGTACTTTGTCCAGCATTAACGTCTGAATTATAGAAAGATTTTCGAGACATTCGAGTCGAGTCGAGATTTTTACGAGCAGTCTCAACTCGACTCGTATATGGACTCCAAAAGTAAAGTCGAGAAATACGTTTGTCTCCACTCGTCTCGAATTTTAAGAGTGTCTCGACTCGAATCTAGACTCGAATTCGAGTCGAGTCGAGTCGAAATTTCGAGGCATATCTCCACTTGTGCGCATCTCTAGTATACTCGAGCTCGAGCAAGGCAGCATGACGGCCGAGGCGTATCACACACTGCTTGCAGACTACGCAAATATCTTGATGACGACCATGTTTCCCAACGGTAGTGGTATTTTTCGACAAGATAATGCACCATGTCACAAGGCCAGAAGGGTGATGGAGTGGTTCGCGGAACACAGGGATGACTTCTAAGTAATGTGCTTGTCCCCCAACTCGCAGCATCTGAACCCAATCGAAGAAATTTAGGATGTGATTCAACGTAACGTCAGAGCGCATCGCCCCCTCCCCGGAATTTACGAGAATTCGGTGACCTGTGTGTGCACATGTGGTGCCAACTCTCTCTCCAGGGACCTACCAAGGATCATTGCGTCCATGCCAAGAAGCGTGGAGTTGTTATCCGTGCCAAAGATGGACATACTGACAATTAAATAGGTAGTCGTAATGTTCTGGCTGATGTGTGGGTATATTTTGACTCGTACATTCTGTCTGGACTCGAATTTCGAGACGTCTTGAATTCGAGTCAAGTCGAGACCGAAACATAATTTCGAGTCGAGATAACATTTTCTCGAGACGAGTCGATAAAGGCTTAAATCTCGACTCGACCCGATTCGTGTGCATCCCTATTTATAAGTATAATCATCATTATTAAGGTACTCCAGAACGAAAATTATGGCATTATAATTGGGCAAATATTCAATATTTTATACCCTGTAACTCTGACATTAACAGTTGAATATTAATATTGTAAAATGTATAATTTCACAGATAGGAACATTAGTAATATTAGTGTTCGCTCCATTAAAGAAAATAGGAAATACTACTTCTATAATAGATAATAGACCAGTGTTGAAAGAATTCACGAAGTATGTAGACGTTCATACGTTTATTTAATGAAGATTTTATAAAATTGTGGCTGCTGTTGTATCTTTTAAAAGACATGTTAGGGTTATTTTTTAAAATATATGAAGCAGTACGAGCAATCAGATATACGAAGGAGAAAGGCCACTGGAGACGACGACATACCAGTAGATTTGCTCAAGGGATTAGAAGACAACGCAATGATAATGTTGACGTTTTTTATTAACAAGATTTACCTGAGTGGAGAATGGTCAAAGGATTTTCTTGATGTTACAGTAATCGCATTGCCTAAGAAGAAGAAAGAAAAAAGTGCAGTGATCATAGAACTTACTCTGATTTCCCACACTGGAAAGATTATTGCACGCATAGTGAACAGGCAGCTGGAAAGTAAGATAGATGAGAAATTAGAAGATCAATTTGGATTCCGGAAAGGAAAAGGCACAAGAGATGCTACTTGATCGATGAGAATTATATCAGAAAGAGTTCTTGATGTAAAGGAAGAGCTGTGATTGTACTTCATCGACTGGCGAAAAGATTTTGACCGGGTCAATTGGACGAAATTTTGAAAATACTTAAACAAATCGGAGTCAACTGGAGAGATTGACGATTCATTCAAGACCTTACATAGAAAAACGAGTGAAGTTGCGCCTGAATAAAGTAGAAACCAATAGTGTGTACATTGCAAAAGGAGTCGGACAAGGAGGTAGTATATCACCCCAATTATTCTACATTTACAGTGAATGGTTAATGAGGGAAACATTAATGGGAATTGGAGACTTCAAGATTACAGGGCAGATCATTAACAAGATCAGATATTAAGAAAATACGATTATAATAGCTAAAACCAAAGGCGGACTACAGTAGATGATTGACAAAATAGTTGACGCTGCAAAACTATTTGGAATGGAAACCATCATCGGGAAGTCGAAAGTCATAAGAATGTCCTGTGGAAACACTCCCTTACGGATCAGAGTAGAAGAAATAGAACTTCAAGATGTCGATAATTTCAAGTATATGGGAGATATTTTGACAAGAGGCGCGTACTTCACCAAAGAGATCACGTCAAGAACTGCCACAGCTAAAGAAGCATTCAACAAAAATATCACTCTTAACTAGTAGGCTCAATATTGGAATCAAACATAAGTTGGTCAAGTGCTATATACTGTATATAGAGCATTGGACTGTATGGCTCAGAGACTTGGACATTAAAGAAGTGAGAGAAGAAATATTTGGAGAGCTTCGAAATGTGGGGTTGGTGGGGAAAATGGTGAAGATTAAATGGACAAACACAGTAACAAACGAAGATGTCTTAAAACGTATAGGAAAAAAGAGGACACTTCTATTAAGCATCATTCGTAGGAATTCCAATTGAATTTGACACATCTTGAAAAGAAATTGACTTCTTTGCAATTGCCATAAAAGAAAAGATAGAAGGATAGCGAATAATAATGAGAAGAACACAGCTGATCGATTATTTGAAAAATAGGAAAAAATATTGGGAGGTAAAATAGGAAGCTGAAGATCGAGAAACGTGAAAGAAACATTTCAGTCCCAAATTTAAAACTGGAAAAAAGTTCTCATTAGTCCCAGGACCTGCTGAAAGGCAGAATACTTAATAATAATAATAATAATAATAATAATAATAATAATAATAATAATAATAATAATAATAATAATAACTGAAAAGAGCGCACGCATTATACCCTTTGTCCTCTTTATAAGTAAATATTTGTAACAGTCATTACACCATAGTTATGAGTAGATTTCGGATTGAGCAAACGTTAGAATTACGTTCGGAATGTTAAGGGTTGGATGTCTGCGACATAGTCTTCATTATGATTCTTCAAAATAGACCAAAGTGAACTTGTAAGTTTACATATATATAAATTGTGCTCTTAACGCATGCCCCTACTTTCTTAATAGTTTCCATTCGTATTGTTATATCATATCTGAGAGATCTTTCGGCTGCATTTGATCAACACGCGTAAATAAATAAACCAATTAATATTCAACATAGCCACATGAATAATATACATTCAATAAATTATCATAGTTTCAATTGATCTCAAATTTAATGTGAAAGTTAGAAGATGATTATTAAACACCGAACATCTAAAGATTGCTTTCGAAATTATGCAAGTCTTTAGAGTCACAGCCAGGTTTAAGGGAGCGTTGCCCTTCTGTTTTTATTCAAAATATAGTAACTTTTTGCTTTGATTTGAACAACAAAACCTGTGGAAACCAAAATTCTTAAACCCAATACGAATGACAAGCCAAAATCTCCATTTTTATATCTTTTTCCTTGTTAATAAGAGTTAATGAATAGCACTAACTACGTCCATGTTTGTAGTAAGCTTAATCATTAGGGTTATAGGCAAATACAAAATTATTATTCTATTTCTTTTACATTATTAACAACATAAAAATAACTTAAAGTGTTTTCTTAAATTTGCAGAATTCTTAACAGTTGATAACAAGTTATTTCTAACGCATAATAAACATCTCGCTTTGAATAGTTTCTCATTTATTTCTTTTCCGTGGAAATAATTCTTGAGATATCCAAGCCAAAGAAGGGTTTCTTCCATCATTTCTAAATTACAAGGTCACTGATGGACAAAGTTCACAGGCAAACACAGTTTAATGTACAAGTCCTACCTCGAAACTTCAGAATAAAATCGCTTACATCTACTAGAATTCCCCAGAGGGGCTAAACTAGATCAATTCTTTTCACATCTTGTATTCTGAGAAGCTATGAGGTTAATCCAGCCATTGCGGTTACTCTTTGCTTTGTGTACAGAATATCCCTTTGACGCTTGTCTGAATATTTTCATCTCATCACTTTCCTGAAGTTTAAATTGAAAAAATCAAAGTTGTATACTAGTATTTATAAGTAAAACGTGGAAGCAATGCCTTACTTATGATAAAAGTAACTAGCTCCAATAAAAATTACTGTGTTACTCCTCAACACTGATGAAATGTGAATGTAATTACCATTTCACCAATTTTTCATCATCTAATTTTCTGTCACCTAGTTTTCTTGTAGTCTTTGTCACCTAATTTCCAGTATAGTGACACTGACAATGTATTTGTATGTACACTTTGAACAAACTCTGTTTGATGGATGGGTGGAATAGATTTCAAGAAAAATAGGTTATACTCCGTGAAGTTTGTCAATCCTGAAGTGTGAACCCGAATATATTTTATTATTGTACTGTCACGGACAATGACGTCCTTGGCGTGGGAGATTCGGGTTCGATCCCCAACGGAAGCTCATATGGTTCAGATTACACGTTAATCCTTAGATTCACGTCTCATATAGCCTAGCTGTTGAAAGAACGTTAAACTCAAATCAATTTGACTCATTGACAATGAACTTGTGTGCAAATTTTAAACATAATCGGTTTGATGAAACTGAGTAAAACCAATTGTTAGAAAGGGTGATGACAAACAAATTAACTTAAGTAAAAGCATTCAAATAGTAAAATAATAAATATATTGGACATAAAATATACTGTTAAACTGGCGGGAGAAAACTGAGATTATGACAAAACTACAATCTCAAACGAAACCAATGTGCTCTCATGTTTTTTTGTTTATATATTACGGGACGTTTTCGTCTACTATTTGTGCAACAACAACTTTCTTCCGATAATTCGAGAGTTCGTTGGCTAAGCAGCTTCAGTATTTTTATTCGTCTAATGAAAAAGTCGCATTTTTTTCTAATACTGATAAGAAGTGACCATTCGAAATCTTTTTTTTTAAATTAAAATCCTATTTTTTCCACCTACTAAAAAGTTTTTTCATTAAACTTTTACAAAGTTAGGCTACTTATTCAATGGCTTTCCGAAGATATAATAAGCTATTGTTTGCATATTCTTCGAATACAAATTCCTGTTGTGCTAATAGGCAATTAAAAAGTCTTTATCTTTAGAGTAACTGGAAGACAGGCATCAGAACAGAAAATTATCAATATTAAATGCTTTACTGGGCTTGGTTTCTGCTTATACTTTCAAAACGTTAATTAACTGTTTTTCTTTATCATTTTCGTGATAGTTTATCCTTCGTACACGGGCCTATAGCCAAGTAAAACCTTGAGATTTGAAAGGGAATAGTGTTGCCCAGGAGACGAGACGAGAAATGAGGTTTTCTCGTCTCGTCCCGTAAATATTTGTTGCCTTTTGTCTTGGTGATCTAAACAGAAGATAGATAGGTATGAAGCCCTCACATGCCAGCAAGCACCAAAATCAAACTACATTTTACCAATCGGAATATTGTAGTCTTAGGTGTCGAGTCAGCCCATCATTTGCTGTATGAATGAATACCATTGATCCATGTTCCGTTACTATTTTCTCGGGTTCAATATTTGCCATTTTCCTCAAATGGCGCACAACAACTATTTTACATCGTCCATCCTAACAAAAATTTGACATTAATCACACTGCTGAGCTACATGGAGGAAATCATTACTTTGTGGATTCAAGGAATTAGTTTCACACAGAACTTAGTTTAATAAAATACTTATTGAATATATTAGTGGCTCATTCTACAACTAGATTTCTAAAAATTTAGAGTAAAGCACAGTAGAACGCTCATCTCTGGTGCGTAGGGTCCCTGGTTCGAGTTCTGGCCAAGTAAATTTGTGGTGGACAAGATCGTGCTCTTGCGTTTTCTCGGGGTACTCCCGTTTCTTCCCAATTTCTCATTCTACCAATTCTTTCACCATTCCCTTGTTTAATCATCGTCTTCTTTAGTCTAACAGGCAAAGACTTATAGCAAACTCAAACATTTCGTTTTCTATAAATTTGCTTATAGATGCAAATCTCATACGTGGTACTTAATATGAAAAAAGTGTAAGCATTACACGAAACCAGAGATTAAGAAAAAAATAAGTTAATGTGTAATATAATCCGTCTTTGATTCTCTCAACTCGAGATAAATTATAAGTAATTCACACATGAATATGAAAATTAAACGTTAATTTGTTACTCAGAGCTGAGGATGGTCAATGGGGGTAGAAGGAAAGAACTTGTTTCTTTGAAGTTGCCCGATGTATTGGAGAAATGTTATGACTATTGTGTAATCAAGCATATCAGAATATCTCAAGTGAAACATTTGTTCTTTAGTCATTAAAGAGAGAGAGGAAGGGCACAGGTGCTCAACCTAGCAGAGTGATAAGGATCAAAACATTTTGGGTACTGGAAGCATGGTAATGTGTCGTGAGCTTAAAATACATACGCAAGGAGCATGACAAGCAAGCAACAACTAATACCTGCTTCTAAAGAAAACAAGTACACTATGCGCTAAATATTTTTTGTTTTTCATTGTTCGAACAGCGGATTTCGTTATACTTTTGTTACGTAAAATACAATTTGTACTGAGTAAAGTAATAACTTGCTGTGTACGTTAACGTTCAATAATGTGTTCACTGTAAGATCAAAATGCCCTGAAATACATAAACAAAGAAACATGAGAAGATATTGGTTCTTTTAAAATAGCATTTTTTAAAAAATAGAATATGCTATTTATATGGTCAAAACATCGACGAAAAATCATTTTCAACAAATGAAAATCTGGGCCATTTATATGAAACATTAATTTGTCCCTCCATTAATACTACTACTACTACTACTACTACTACTAATAATAATAATAATAATAATAATCCACTAAAGAGTACGACTTCGTAACATTATTGGATGCCATTCCAGTTCTGAACAGTTTACTTATTTTCTGAAAATGGAATGACCGGACTGAACAGATCATAGGTGTCCAAACTCGCGACCCCGAGGAAGAATGAAACAACTTTACAAAAAGAAAAAGCACACTTTTGAGGTCTGAGC